>NW_024082820.1:0-83327 GCF_003009895.1 Hyaena hyaena
TCATATGTTTGCACGTATAGGAGGATTAGGAGGAACTTGACGGAGGAACAAGGGGGAGAAGAAGGGCGGAAATGGTGGGGGAAAGGGAGAGAGGCAAACCATGAGAGACTCTTGAATGCTGACAAAAACTGAGGACTGATGGGTGTGGGGGGGAGGGGGGGATGGGCATGGAGGAGGGCACTTTGGGGATGAGCACTGAGTGTTATGTAGAAACTAATTTGACAATAAACTATTTGTAAAAAAAAAAAATAAATAAATAAAAAATAAAAGCAGATGAGACTATCCCTGATGAGACCGGCTAGGAGGCTTGAAGCTCTGCCTTGCAGGAGCAGTTCAACAGGTTGGATTGGAAAGGATGATACAAGTTTAAAAAATAAAGGAAAATGAAGACAAACTAGACTCCTTCCCCCTCCTCCCACCCCAGTATACACATAGTTAAGATGATGTAAATTTTGGCAACAAGATGATGCTTGGCATTTATCAATTTTCCCTTCCAGTAGAAGATAAGTTCCACAAGGCTTAGGATTATTGATGTAAACTGGGAATGAGTTCTTTTATTTCTAGAGTCCCAGATAATTGGTAATGAGGGTAAAGAAAATAAGCATTATGAAGGATGAGCAGGAAACGAATGCATTTTTTATGGACTTTGTAGCCATATCTGACATGCTTGCTATTCCTGGGAAGGTTTTCAGCCCATGACAACTGACTGGATGTGTTAGGAATTACAGTCACACTGTCACCCATCTATTCAAGGGCACTGAACCCTCATGCCATGAGCAAATAACAACGCGGATCTGCCTAAGTGACCAGGTGATTCTTCAAAGGAGTATCCCTATGTCGCAGCTTTCCCAGGCCAGGGGTCAGGCTGAAAAAGCACAAGGTGGGCAGCAAGTTGCCAGGTTACTGTGGGACACAAGTGACAGATGGGTTGATCTTGGGAAAAAAAAATCTGCCAACTGGCACGGAAAACATGAGTCTGGGAAAAGAATGTCTCACTGTGGTGAAGACAGCTTCTGCAGTTTCATTCATTAACCGCCCCCCGAAAGTGGGGGCTTGCTGTGTGAGTTCAGTGGCAACTCATGTCTCCATTTTTTCCAACACAAACATACACGGGCGCACATGCTACAACCTCATCTTTACACGCAGGCTCCCTGTCAAGGGCCAACGTGCAAGAAAAAGGTCAGTGCTTGATGGGAGTGAGGAAGCAAGTGTACTCCATTTCCTCAAGGTCAGTCTAAAAATGGAGGGAGATCCATGAAGGATACTATTACTAAAACAGTAATAAGGGTGGTTGAGTCACTTTAACTAATTAAAAAAATTGCTCAAAGAGCCCTCTGAATGCTGCAAACATGATAAACTAGCACATCCCAAACCCAGAAGAATCGTTCAAAACAACTAGAAGAAAGTGACCAGTCATCAAAACTAAGTTCCACGGAAGTCCAATGAAAGCAGAAAGACACTTTGTCCAGAAGGGGGGCTCTGAGGAAGAGCAGCTCAGTGAGAATTACTGTAATAAAAAAAATTAAAGGCATTGCTACGAAAATATAAGTAGAGTCATGCCAAGAAAGAGAAGTACTTGCCAAGCCATCAGAAGGGCCACCTGGTGGTAAGGACGACACATCTGGGTATGTTTCTCATGCTCCTCATGATAGGCTTCCTTGGGTTCACCATCTTGATTAGAATTTCAAAAGTAATCACCCCAAGAATAAGGATTCCCTGGCAGACAGGAGCCGGCCAGCTCCAGCCCCGTCCTGAGGTGCCTGATGCTTCTCCAGCCTGCTGGCCTTGTTCCTCCTGGGCTATCCTGAGCTGGGATCTCTCCCCTGCCCGCTTAAAGGACCCCTGTGGAGTCCATCCAGTCTCATTCATCGCTTCAGCCACTTTTGGTCAATTCTGGCACAACCTAAATAAACCTTTATTTTACCTCTGGAAGGAGAGGATCCCATGAACTGCGATCTTCTCTAAAGCGGAGGCTTGTTTCTCTGCAATCCTGTGATCTTAGCACATTGTTTTTGGCAAATTAGGATCTTGGGAACTGTGAACAATGATTGATTTGGAAGAATGCAGGAGTGAATGAATGGATCGGTGAAAGCGGAATGAAAGATCAAAGACCTTCCTTTCTCCCATTTCTGCAAACTAGAGGCATGTATTCAACTGGGCAAGGACGCCTTGAGCTCATTGCACATGCAAGTGTTGGATGCGGAGTGTCACCCAGATCTTGGGTACCAATATAAATAGGGCCCGAGCTGCACAACAGGGTCAGACCACGTAATGTGACTCTGAGCAGGTTTGGGGGGCAAAGTTTTATCAGAAGGTGGGAGGGGGTATGGGCATAAGGGCTTAAAGGGGGAGGGTAGGAAAAGAGAAAAATACCCGGGTAGGTTATTCTGGGCATTAACTTGAGCAGATCTGAATGCAAGGGACAAGGATGAGAACAAGTGAGAGGAGAACCTATCTTCTAAGGACCTTTATCTCTGAACGGGCTGTTGCAGCAGAGGTGATGGGAGAGGAGGAAACCAGGTGGGCAGGTAAGTCTCCGTGACGCTTAGGACTGGTATCAGGGACTCTATTTTGAAGACACCGGGCCAGGAGAAAGGGACTCTGCTACTAGAGATTAGAGAAACTCTTTGTCAATGGGGGACCCAGGAGGTCAGGAAGGATCCGGTTAAGGGAGTGCAGGTGGGGCGGGATGCTCACCTTAGCGGGTAAGCTAGAAGCCACAGCGGTCAAGCTCCTCAGAACTGTTGCTAGGGAGGCCATGTGGCTCCTTCAGGCTCCCTTGCACCTGAGGACGAGAGGGGCCCAAGGTCTTGAGGAGGTGAGTGTTAAGGTGGGAGGTAGAGGCCTGGCTGCCGGGTAAAGATAGACCAGGAAAAACTCCATCACCATAGAAGCCATTCCATGCAGGTCTATTCCCTCATTAAGCAAATTCTCTAAACTGTGTAGTTAAAGCATAAATTGACAACTCTGGTACGTCATGTTTCTGTTGTTACACTTTCATCCAACTTCATTTACTGAGCCTGTATCATATCTGTGGTGCCGAGGCAACAAATGTGTACCTGTTTTCCTTCTGTGTTTTATAAGGAAATGATAAAACAGCATCATAGACGGTTAATAATAAAAGGAGCAAAAATACCTAGAGTGCCACCATATTAACCCCATACTATCCTGTTCTGGATTTCCTGTGAGTTTTATCCATGTGCATACATTTTAATATAGTTATATTCATAGTCAATAGAATGTTGTGGGGCTTTTTCTTTTATGGCTGCACTGCCTTTAGAGATGATTCCTGCTTTCTGTGCATGTGGCTGTGGGGTGCCTAGGTCATGACAGGCAGGACTTCAGCTTTTAAAGGCCAATCACTTAAAACAAGGAGCAAATTGTATTATTTCATCCTTGTTTCATTTGAAGCAATATCTCATCGGGCTGCCATAATACGTAAAGGGTATTCTCTCTAGTACTGATTTGAGTATGGAATAAGTGTTGATGAAATTAGATCACATTGCCAGGTTGAGAATTTTGAGACTTCTACACACTCATCAACTGCCTATAAATCAGACGGCACCTACTTACTAATAGTTGGGTAGCTCTCACCTTGACAGGAGTTGACATCCTTCTCATGTGATTTTGGCCAATGGAAATTACGACCGTTTAAGTACAATAACCTGATATAGCTAGATATTTAAGGAAAAGAAAAAAAGGCTAATGGCTTTTCACACATGCACTGAAAAAAATTAATAACCTGATAATCTCTGGCAAAGGAGATAATTTTTTCTCCCTCTAAGATGGTGAAGTTCAACATTATGTGATTTATCTCAATGGCCTGCAAGCACTGCATGTAATGATTAAAAATAACCATCAACTGAGCTTTTAAGAAGCTTCATTTAGGCACTGCTAATGCAGTACTCATACCACTTTACTCCACATGACCTTAGACCAGTTCATTACTGGCGTTTCAAAGATGTTACTTTAAGAAGAAAAGTGCAGAAACATGATTCTTGAAAAAGCTGTCATTTCAAAGGACGCATTTATTATGAAAGTCGAGTTACTGCTTTTAGGAAGTTATTCTCATTTTATGTCTCATTCTAAAAATTCATATTTAGTCCACAGGTTTAACACTTCATTTTTTTCCCTCATTACTGAAAAACATATATTATTGAGTTTAGAGTAAGAGTGTTGATTTCTATTGGAGTGGTGTCGAGCACACAGGTCTTGTAATAGTCTGCCTTGGGAAAGTAATTCTGTCAGCACATGAGAGCAAAATGGTCACTGCCTTCTTTTATCTGGAATCAAGAGTTGAGGTGGTAGTTACACACATCCACACATGTGATCTGATGACACAGAGCTATATGCATACATGTTAACGAGGCCAGTTTCATGTTCTTGATATTATACTGCAGTTTTGAAAGATATAACCAGTGGAGGAAATGGGTAAACCTTACCTCGGACCTCTCTATATCATCTTTACAACTTCCTGTGTATCTATGCTTGTTTCAAAATACATGAAATCTAGAAGATTATTCTTTCCCCAGGGAGACTGAAAGTGATAGAAGTTGATAGCTCAGTGGCTCTGAGCTTTGATCCAGAAGGAGTTTTTGCTGTATGAGTTGGGATATCCAGACACCAAAAATTAAAGGCACTGGATGGGGCCCAGGTGGACATAGGGACACTCTCTGCCTCATTCGCTGGTAGCCGAGCAGTGGGGTGGGAGAGGCCCCAGAGGAGCATGAAGGCCCCACTGGTCTGGCCCCGCCCCACTGGCGTGGCCACCCTCAAACACTGCCAGGGCCATTCAGCTCTGCCGCTCGTGAGGGTGAGCACCTACTGCCCACTGAGCGGAATGCAGCCCCACGGGCCTGGTGCAAAGGAGAAGGGCCCATTAACACTGGCACGTGGGCTCAGAACTAGGCCTCTGGGGCGCCAGGCGCTATCTCCCCTTGTGCAGACAGGGTGCTCTGGGCGAGAGGGGAACCCAGACGACAGTCTCAGACTCGCAGCTGCCCCTGTCGGGGCCCCACTGCTTTTCTGGGAAAGAGTGCTGCTGGTTCTCTGCCAGCACCACATCCTCACAGCCACACCACCTGAGTCCAGCTTCGGCTCAGCCAGCTTCCCCGGGGAGCAGAGGGCAGGCTGTGTGCCGGTACCGGGGTGGCCTGCCCTGTGCGCACTGAGAGGTCTCCCAACTCTCTCTCTCCTGGGATTCAGCCTCCTGCACAGCAGGCACTGTGACCCCCACCCTTCTGAGCATCTCCCCCACCCTCAGCACCCCCCCCACCCCAGATGCCTTGCAGAGAACAGGCACCCAGGAATATCGGCCAGATAGGAGCAGACAGAAAGCAGCTCTTAGAGCAGTAAGGCTAGGAGAGGGAATTTGAGTGCGAGAAAATTTCTGTCCACACAAAGCCTGAGTGCATACACTTTGAGAACTTGCATCTGGACACAAGTGAAGGAAAAACTCCTTCCTTGGAGACCTTAGAGATGCAGAGGTTTACAGTGCAACCCACCATCAGAATACAAGGACAGCAAGCCCCACGCCAAGGTTTTGCTTTGGCAGCATAGGCTAACTGAGGGGGTGTACTGCCAGTGAAGAAAGCAGATGTGTAAGACCCAGGGGACAGGGGTTCACTTCTCGCCCCTGGGAGGGAAGACAGGTAGAGGGGAGGCCGCCGGGCCTGCAGGTCGTGGCTGTGGGCAGCATCTGGAAGGAGGATGGGAGTTTGGACGGGGATGTGTTCTACCAGGGAAAGACTGAGCGGTGGACTTGTGTGCTGAGACACATGGTACTTGTGTGCAAGTGGACCTGCAAGGACGAGAGGTGCTTGGGTGGCCGTGGCCGGGACTTCCTGCCCCTTCAGTTCATGTCAGGCCTGACATCGTGCGGGACATGGGGATGAGGCTGTGCATACGCAACACACCCAGTGTCCCAGCTGGTGCTGTTCAAGGTTCACCCCCAAATCCTGCTTACCTTAAAGATCTCCCCCAGCCTGGTGGACACGCAAAGTGGTGCAGCCACCCTGGAAAACAGTACGGAGGTTCCTCAAGAAATTAAAAAGAGAGCTACCCTATGACTCACCAACTGCACGATTAGGTATTTATTTAAAGGTTGCAAAAAAAAAAAAATGCTGATTCGAAGGGGCACTGGAATAAGAACATGGCACCGATCAGTTTGAAACCACCTTGAAGACAATGGGGTTTGGTACCAACTGGAAGGGACTGAGTAAAGAGAAAAACCACCTCAGCTGATTTAATTTCTTTCCGAGGAGGAGTGGCAGGCAAAGTCAAAAGGGGGAAGTAGATGCAAGTAGGGTGGTGGTGGTGGGAAGCAGAGGAGGCAAAGCCTTGCTAAGTACTTATCCCCCCAAGAAAGGCTGGCCGTGACTGGTGCTGTTGCCAGAGGTAGGTGCATGGTTTAGAGGCCATTCTTAGGGGCTTCAATGACACATTTAAAAAAAAATATTTAGTTTTTTATTTTTTTAAATGTTTTTTATTTATTTCTAGGAGAGAGAGAGAGAGAGACAGCGTGAGCAGGGGAGGGTCAGAGAGAGAGGGAGTCACAGACTCCGAAACAGGCTCCAGGCTCTGAGCTGGCAGTCAGCACAGAGCCCGATGCGGGGCTCGAACCCACGAACCGTGAGATCATGACCTAAGCGAAAGTCGGACGCTTAACCGACTAAGCCACCCAGGCGCCCCGAGTTTTTTATTTTTAAGAGAGAGTATGAGCAGGGTATGAGCAGAGAGGGAGGGAGAGAGAGAGTCCAAGCAGGCTCTGCACTGTCAGCACAAAGCCTGATGTGGGGCTTGAAATAAAAAATAGTGCGATCATTTTGGGGATGAGCACTGAGTGTTATGTAGAAACTAATTTGACAATAAACTATTTGTAAAAAAAATAAATAAATAAAAAAAATAAAATATGGGATATATATAAGCTAAAAAAAAATGTTCATAGCAAAACTAAAAAAAAAAAAAAAAAAAAAAAATATAGTGCGATCATGACCTGAGTTGAGATCAAGAGTTAGATGCTTAACTGACTGAGCTTTTGGTTCTGGGTCTTATTTAATTGGTGACTTGGAAAACATCTCTGAAAGTAGGCTCATGAGTTTACAGATGGCTCTCCAAAATATCTTGATTACTGTAAAAAGAGGAATCCAATGTTTAATGTCAGTTTAGCTTATGAGAGTTTGACTTATTTCTCTTCCCCCAAATGAAAATGTAGGCAAAAGGCTACATGAACTCTTCATAGCCATCTTTGTATTGCTAAGACACAGCCTAGTATCAACTGCTGATCAGATAGCCTGGTCTCTGACCCACGGTCTGTAAATGCTTGTCAAAACTGACTGCAAGGCATAGTCAGATACAAAGAAGATGATTGGGCATTATTACCAATCAAGTAGTGTTTATTGGTCTCTTTTATTATGAGTGCAATTGCTTATTAAACCTTGGACCAAAATGATATAGTTCTCTGTAGGACCTGAAAGCGGTAAGAGTCATGAGCACTTAACAATGTTAAGAGACAATGCTGGAGGTGGGGGTGAGTCTCTGGTGGGTTGACGAAGCAGGTGGCCTCCCATTCCACACAGAATGATGCGTAAGAGAATGACAAACAGTGGCTGCTATGAACAATTTATTATTCCTTTGCCTAAACACATCCATTTTCTAGCATGGAAGAATGTACTTTACATTTCAAAGACTTTGTTACTGATCCATCTTTAAGGTCTGACAAATTTTGTAATAAAGTCCTGTAAAAATCATCCAGAAATTCAGTTGCACAAAAGAGTGCATTAAAGACACAGTAGCAGTCCTGGGGAAACTCTCTCTCTTGTTGAGTATTAAACATGCCATTTTTATATTTGAACAAAAGCCTAAATAATCTGCCTTCAGAGATGTGGGCATTACTTCTAAGTGTGTGCCTAGTACAACTGCACGGCCATATTTTAAAGCATGCTGGATTTTCCATGAATGTTAAGTGCTCAATGCTTTATCATACACATTTCTGATGTGTATGCTCTGATAGCAGGCGGTGGTGGCCGATGTGTCCATGACCCATTTGGGAAGTCTGCTCCAGGCCTCTCAGGCTGGTCAGTGGGGCCATAAAGATCCTTCCGTCAGAGCCAAGGTGAGCATTCCTTGCTCATTAGACATTCCAAGACAAGCCACCATGGCACACAGTGAACATGAACTTAGTGTCCAGTCATTGTTCTTGATGTCTGGCTGAGAACTAGTCATTGAACATGCACTGGAGCAGAACAGTCATGCAAGTGGGCACCTTGGGTTCCATGAGCTTCATTCAAGAAAATAACTTTATTGGGCTCGGATAGTGACGCAGAAGGGCTGTGGAGAGCACATACCATTATGGTGTATGTATGTAAGTTCTCCTTGGGGAGGTGCTTTTGAAAAAACGGAGTGACTTTCAGTGTGATATTTAGCCGAATGTCTCCAAATTGTGCTGCCTCCTCAGGGCACTAAAAAACCCCATTAATAATGTGTTTGTTGTTGTCAGAATGTCTATCGCAAAGGCCAGGCTGTGTGGAGGGCTGGCTCTCCACAAGACAGCAATGCCAGGCCCGTGGGGATGGAAAGGAGAGGGTTGAAGATGGATATGTGCTGCCTTGTTGGCAAGTGGTGGGGACAAGTGAGGCAATAGATCAGTGAGATTTTACATTAAATCAAGAAAAACACAACTTGCCCCTAACATCACCTCTGATGGCTTCTTAGACCAGCTGCTTCCCTGACGCCCTACTGAGGGACAAATTGCTTTCCTAGCAGGACATTTGGACACTCCTGCATTAATAGATATGGATCCCAGCATGCTGAGCCAAGCGAGAAGGCAATTTAATATGAGCAACACTGTCATCTCAATTTAGGACAACAGCGAGGATGCCCTACAGGACTGTGCAACAGCTTCTGGAAGTACACCAAGTAAGATATGCTCACTGTCTTAAGGCTACAGAAAGCTGGTATTTCCAGTAAACAGTCAGACCAAGGATAATGGGAAATGTAATGCGAAGATGATAGGTGTGCTACACTCTTTGTGAACATCAGTCCCAGTTCAGGGGGCTGTCACTTCTGCGGGGAGCTGAGACCAAGTCTAGAGGACCTCGTCTGCACCCCAATCTCCTCACATGGACACAAGCAAGAAAGCCCAGTGATCCCAAATAAGTAAAGGAACGGGTGACACTAGATGGCAGATGGCATATATTCAGGCCTGAGGGTATTTCCAAGTACAAGGGCTAACTTGGATGTTCTCGTCATCAGGCTTGCTTATGTTTCCCTGATGCTGTGCCTACAAAACCAAATGGGGGCACTTGTAATTTGCCTCTCTGAACACCAGGCTGTGTGTAAGACGCAGTATTTTGCTTTGTTTTTTTCCTTAATACTCTAAACACATTATGTATTGGTACATCCTTTAATAATGGTTTCTAACTTATATTCACCACAATAATTATATGGCTGAATCCAATGTATTAGTATGCCAAGACTATATATATATATATATATATATATGTATATATATATATATATATAATATATTTACTTTGAGAGAGCGAGAGCATGTGAGCAGGGGAGAGGTGCAGAGAGAGAGGGAGGGAGGGAGGGACAGAATCCCAAGCAGGCTCCACATTGTTAGCACAGAGCCCAAAGTGGGGTTGAATCCCATGAACCGTGAGATTATGACCTGGGCCAAAACCAAGAGTCAGATGCTTAATCGACTGAGTGATCCAGGCGTCCTGCCAAGATTATATTTTTGACAAGAATTATCAAAATAAATTAGCTTCGGATACAACTTTCAAAATCCGGAGGCAACTAAATTTTCATGATTTTTAGCAGTATCCACACATAATATCAGTTTATGCTGAGTCAATATCATTTTTTACTAATCAGTTTAAGGATTCATATGGAGAGTCAGAAGAAAATATATGCACATGTAACAAAAATACAAAGCTATTTCCTTCTAGACAGAATATCTCCAAGAGATGGAAAGTGACACAGTGGGTTCACACTTGAGCTCACTCACGGAGAATGAGAGTCACATCAATGCCATGCTTTGCACAGTGTCATTTTGTATTAGACACATTGCAAAATAACTCCTTTGGTCATTACTGTGAATGCTCCACCCTAGACCTAGCTGAGTGACAACTCATAAGGTCATTGTTTTTATGCTGTAAATGGCTCTATGGCTACATGCACTGTATGGTGGAGAAGGTCTTTGGTCAGTTTCACATGTCTCCAATGAGGCAATATTGTTTTAAAATAATTTCATAGAGGAGCCTCTGGGTGGCTCAGTCGGTTAGGCATCCGACTTTGGCTCAGGTCATGATCCTGTGGTCCATGGGCTCGAGCCCCACATCAGTCTCTGTGCTGA
Source organism: Hyaena hyaena (assembly GCF_003009895.1). NCBI lineage: Eukaryota > Metazoa > Chordata > Mammalia > Carnivora > Hyaenidae > Hyaena > Hyaena hyaena. The sequence continues at coordinate 10,361 of NW_024082820.1, forward strand.
CAGCTCAGAGCCTGGAGCTGCTTTGGATTCTGTGTCTCCCTCTCTCTCTGCCCCTCCCCTACTCATTCTCTGTCTCACTCTTTCAAAAATAAATGTTAAAAAATGTTTAAAACACTTCAGAGGGGCTACATTTATCTTACAATGTGCTGCTGTTCTCCTTCCTTGCAAACCTGCGAATACATGTAGACACGAACCCCCTCCAACCCGATCTGAGGAAAATCACCAGATATGGGTAGAAACTATGACTGGACCAGGGCCTCAGAAAGGTCAGGAAGCAACGTTTCTATCATCTGGGAATTTGGGGAAAAACACAATTCAGTCTGTGGATTACTAAAAATGATTCCTTTTGAGGAAGTTCTCATTAATTTGTTATTAATAAATATTTTTAAGCATAAAAAACCATTTACTTAGTTTCATTATCACCCATCTGGTGAAAAGGCCAGAAAATAATAACACAACTTCCCATGCATAGCTCTGTCACGGCACTTAACAAAAGTGTGTTGGAATTACCTGGTAGGCTCTGGACCCTGGAAGGTAAGATGCATGGTCTAGTCTCATGTTTCCGGAACCTGCTAAAATGTCTAGTTCACAACAGAGACTCCATGCCCACCAGACAGAAGTGATCTGAACTAAATGTTCCCAGAGATTAAAAAAAAAAATCATTTTGTGTACCTACAGGAAGAAACAAATCATTTTTTATGCTGATAGTGAGAACCAAACTTGGGTTAAATTGAAAATGTTTAGTCCCAGAAGAATTATGGTCTCTAGAACTGAATTTCCTTAAATAACAGCAATCTTATCAATTTGCCTGAGGTAGCAGGATCAGCTCCTTGGAGATGAAGAAATCCTTCTTCAAGAGAGTTGAAGGATGAAAAGTTCTCAAAACTATGCTTTCGTCTATTACCAATGCACAAAATGTGAAGAGTTTTTTCTTAATATCTTTAAATGTTTATTTATTTTTTTGGGGGGGGAAGGGAGCAGGAGCAGAGAGAGAGGGAGACACAGAATCCGAAGCAGCTCCAGGCTCCGAGCTGTCAGCACAGAGCCCGACGCGAGGCTCAAACCCACGAACCACAAGATCATGACCTGAGCTGAAGTCAGATGCTTAACTGACAGATCCATCCAGATGCCCCAAGAGTTTTTTATTTTTCTTGGAGTGAAATGTTCATCCACTTTCCTTACAGACAAGGAGGCGTGAACCAGACAGATCCTGTTGGAGAGTCAGGTTGACTGTTGTCCCCATCTTCATTTGAGGTACAGGATCACAGGAAGCTTGATGTGAATTTCTAAAGCCTGTTTGGCTCTTTTCTCTTTCTTTACACATTTCAAAACATCAACTATGGTTATTTCAGCTTATTTCTATCTCCATTCTGCCCAGGCAAGTGACATTTCAATCCCTGATTGTGAAAATAAGACTTTAGAGTCATAACATTCGTTGGTTTTCTACACTATGTGTGCATATGTGTTTTGAGTGAGACGGGTAGGGGGAGCCTGTAGGGATGTGTAGTATAAGGTCATCCCTTGTAAGAGAAGAGAGGAAGCCTTGCATACAAAATTGACTATACAGGGGCGCTGGGGTGGCTCCGTCAGTTGAGCATCTGACTTTGGCTCAGGTCATGATCTTGTGGTCCGTGAGTTTGAGCCCCGAGTCGGGCTCTATGCTGACAGCTCAGAGCCTGAAGTCTGCTTCGGATTCTGTGTGTGTCTCTCTCTCTGCCCCATCTCCCCTCACTTTCTTTCTCTCTCTCTCTCAAAAAAAAATTAAAAAAAAATTAAAACATAAATAAATTTGACTATGCAGAGCTGCAAGCCTGAGTTTATGAGCTGTCCTGCTTCTATCTAGGGATGAAAGGCCCCCTCTGACAGGCACTGTGTACATCCTTCCTATTGCCTGTCTTGCCGGCGCAGGCTGCTCGGAACCCTTCCCCCTGTACACCCTGTTCTCTGACCTGCTTCTATCGGCCAGCAACAAGGGTCAACGGGTCAGGAGGTTGGGAGCAGAAGACTGGTTCTGCCCAACGGCTCCCTTCCCACAGCCAATCCTAGTGGGAGAGGTCAATAATCCCCAAAATCCCACTATTTTTTTCCTTTACCCCAAAGGAAAAAAATACAAGAAGGAAATGAGGTTAGAATTTCTGAGAAGGGAGTGCTGGTCCGCTCAGGGCAGGTGGAGGGGAGAGGGAAGAAGAATTCTCCTCTTGGCCTTGTGCCGACGAGCCCAATGAGCAGCAGGGCATTTTTAGCTTCTGCTCATGAGTTATTTCCTCGATTAAATTGCCGTTTAGCAAAGTAATCACCTCGAAATGTCCTCTTCTAGAAGAAATAGGGAGTGAGAGGGAGCCCTAAATGATTTATTACGGATGATTGTCACTTGCGACGATTAGAAATCTGTCACCTTCCATAACCTTGGTACCTTTACGTCTGTAGCAGCTGATTTTCTCCTTGTTCCCGGGATAGACGAACTTGCAAGTTAGCAAAACGAGTGGAAGAAAGGAGCCAAGGGTTAGGATTCCCCCAGAGCATACCCCCCCATAATTGGCCAACACTGATGTGGTCCCAGGCGGTGTTCTGAGGGCTATCCTTTGTATTTTTTAGGCTTTGCAATCACCTCATTATGCTGGCATTTTTATTATTATTATTATCCCTTCTATTTTACAGATGGGCTCAAATGGGAAAAGTGACTTCCTCACATATACACAGAGAGAAAATAGCAGAGTTGTTAAATAAAATTGATTAACTTTGTGTGCCTGTGTGTTCCTCACAAAGCCACACAATGCCATCAGTGAAACTAGCAACTGTTTCAGTATATACATTGCCTTAAGACTTCGCCAACGAGAAGCTGGTTCTTTATCAGCTTTATGGGTTGGGAGTTCTATTTCTTTTCAGTGCACCTCATTCTAAAAAAGGATGTGAGATGGCCAAATTACCTACAGTTATAAAAGAGAGAAAATGAAATCAGCGTAATGGAAAAATCAATCAGAATAGTGAAATAAAGCCATATTTGGAGTTTGTACCCAGAAATCCTACCCAATTACAGATTTGTCTCTGAGAATTCCAGATTGTACAGCAAACAAGAAATATGGTGAATTACAATAGGTGCATTATTCATCAGATAAAACCATTCTTTCAGTAATCTTTTAAGACCCACTTGGTGCATGGTACTAGCCTGGGACCTAGAAAACAAGACCACCATACACCAAAGATCTCCAGCAAGTCTTTCTTCTGGGACCAACATGCCCATCCTTATTTCATCTCCAAGGTGAGATGCAATCATGTGGCCCTAACCACACCAGGGACTCAGGGGCAGAGTCTATCCTTGCATTAAGGTCTGAGAGAAATTTCTAACCAGATTCTCAAAAGGTGGCACAGATTCATACTAAAATGCGGAGTGCCTCTGAGACGGGTTAGCTGCAGGAGATGTGCCACTTTCCATCCTTCCATGGATCCGTATCTTTACAAAGTCTAGATTCCTTCTTTCGATGCTCCTTAAAGCTGGACTGGCCTTGTGATTCATTTTGGCCGATAGGATGGGGTGAAAATGACAGTGTGCTGTTCTAGTCCCAAGCCCTGGCCTCAAGAGGACTGCTTGTCTGATCTTGCTCATGGACCCCCTTGACTCTGCCCTGAGTGCAAGACACAATGGCCAGCTTAGAGGCTGAGGAATCACAGGGGGAGGGAGGCCAGCTCACCTGTCCCAGTCAGGTCCCTTCACCAACCTGCCAACTGAGTGCAGACACAGAGCAAGCTCAGCCAAGACCAGCAGGCTGTCTGAGGTCAGCAGAACTGCCTAGCTGAGCTATAGATATAGAAGCAAAAATATGCCTCTGTAGTATATGCCACGGAGGCTCTGTGGCTGACCGCTACACAGAATTATTGTGGTGACAGGTGATGGCTACAACCTTTTGGGGTATGATACCAATGCAGGGTTTACCCAGATTTGTCTAGGGAGGAGGAGGGCAGTGGAGAACCCAAGGAGCAGCTTTCTGTGTTAATTTGATTCAGAGGTAAATAAGAAAATGCATACAGGGGATGGCTATCCTTTTATTATTATTCTTATGATTATTAACTTTTCAATTTTATTTAAACCCAAGTTAGTTAACATATAGTGTAATAGTGATTTCAGGAGAAGAATTCAGTGAGTCATCACACAGAACACCCAGGGCTCATCCCAACAGGTGCCCTCCCTAATGCCCATCACCCATCTAGCCCATCCCTCCCATCCAACACCCCATCAGCCACCCTCAGTTCTCTGTATTTAAGAGTCTCTAATGTTTGCCTCCCTCCTGTTTTTATCTTGTTTTTCCTTCCCTTCCCCTATGTTTATCTGTTTTGTTTTTTAAATCCAACATGAGTGAAATTATATGATATTTGCCTTTCTCTGACATTTCACTTAGCATAATACACTCTCGTTCCATCCACCTTCTTGCAAATGGCAAGATTTTATTCTTTTTGATCACCAAGTAATATTTCATTGTACACATATATGACATATTCTTTATCCAGTTGTCAGTCAATGGACATCTGGGTTCTTTCCATGATTTGGCTATTGTTGATAGCGTTGCTATAAACAATGGGGTGCATGTGTCCTTTTGAAACAGCATTTTTGTATCTTTGGATAAATATCTAGTAGGGGCACCTGGGTGGCTCAGTCGGTTAAGCAGCTGACTTCGGCTCAGGTCATGATCTCATGGTTTGTGGGTTCAAATCCCGCCATCGGGTTCTGTGCTGGCAGCTCAGAACCTGGAGCCTGTTTCAGATTCTGTGTCCCTCTCTCTCTGCCCCTCCCCCGCTCATGCTCTGTCTCTCGGTCTCAAAAATAAATAAACTAAAAAAAATTTTTTAAAATCTAGTAGACCAATTTCTGGGTTATAGGGTAGTTCTATTTTTAATAGTTTAGAGTTGCTGCACCAAGGATGACTATTCTTTATGCCATTTTTTATCATATTATGGGAGTCAGAATATTAGTGCCTCAAAGGATATACTCAGGCCCTGAGAGTATGTTACCTTACATGGCCAGAGACCTTGGTGATATTATCAGGGTACGGATCCTGTGATGGGGAGACTGTTCTGGATTATCTTAGGTGGATCCAGTTTAGTCACTGAATCCTTAAAATCAGAAAATCCTCCCTGCTGCGGTCAGGGGGAGGTGCGACTGTAGAAGAAAGGTCAGGGAGATGCAACATTGTGGGTTTGGACCAGGAGGAAGTGGCCATGTCCCAGGGCAAGTGAGTACCTCAAGGGGCTGGAACAGACAAGGAAACAGACTCTCCCCTCCAGCCTCCAGACAGGACTGACTCCCTGCTGACATCTTGACGTTAGCCCACGGAGACTGGTAGGAGCCTTGTGACTTCTAGAACTATAGTATAATACATTTGTGCTGTTTTAAGTCACCAAGTTCATGTTGATTTGTTACAGCAGCAATAGGAAACTATCCAATTTATATTTTTGACAACTTGACTTTTGACTTTTAGAGTGGGCAGAAAAATCTAAGGTCATATTCTCTGGTAGAAACTTGTATTTACAATATGCTATGTAGCTAATTAAGGACAGATACATTAATTTTTTTAAGGTTTATTTATTTTTGATAGAGAGAGTAAGCAGGGGAGGGGCAGAGAGAGAGAGGGAGACAGAATCTGGAAAAGGCTCCTGGCTCTGAGCTGTCAGCACAGAGCCTGATGCAGGGCTCAAACTCACGAACTGTGAGATCATGACCTGAGCTGAAGTCAGACGCTTAACCAACTGAGCCACCCGAGTGCCCCAAGGACAGATATATTTATCACCAACCCTTGATCAAAAGATAGTAGTGGACTAAAATGTTTGCAGATTAAATGGAAATAAAAGCATAAAATAGCTTGATTCAGTGACGACACACACACACCACTGGTTGGAACCCTCCACCGAGACGGCTCTGTGTGGCTTGGTCATTAAAATATCAGACTTTAAGGGGAACAAAAACTTGAGATTGTTGAACAGTTGGAAAATGGGGCAATTGGATGTCTTTCTCTATAATAGGTGACAAATGGATTTACAAACAAGTCAACTGCAATCACTTTGAGGGGCTTTGGTAGAATAGGAAGTGTCCCCCTAAGTATCTGTTATAATATTAACTTTATTCGGTTTGTATTATAACTATATTTTGTTACCATGCACTGCTTCAACCATGCCCTGCTGAAATGTGAATCACTGTACAAATCTAAACAATGATGACCTGTTTTAGTTGCTGCTGGTGTTGGTCATATAGTTATTATTATTGAATTTTGTCTTAAATTTAGTTTGATTTAGGGTTTTTTTTTTTCCTCCTGCTAGAATACCTCTTCAATTGTACATTGGAAGTTAGCAAGCAAATTCAAAAGCTTCCTTTTGAGGCTGATTTTCTGAAGTGTTCTGTATCTATTTCAGATAGTATGGAACACTTTTTTACTTTATTGCTTTTGTAAACTCAACATGAATCGAGTGTAATGTAAACTGCAGCAAGTGCTGTATTTATAAAAGAACTGGCAAGGCAGTTGTGCACTGGGGTGCCTCCAGTAAAGTGTTCCCACCTGACAACAGAGGCCTCGGAATGAACGGTCCTAAGTAGACAATAAAATCGGGGATGGCACCATGAGGTAAAATAAATAGGAAAGCTGCACTCCTCCAAGATTTCTGAAATGAATTCCAGTCCCGCAAACCTTACTAATTGTTCCCATTCTTCACAACTTTGTATACACTTTGTCATACAGTCATGGCGGTTTAAATTACCTGGACGCATCTCAGAAAGATTAAACAGAGATCCAATTAAGATTAAATAAAGAATTCTTTAGTGAATGGATGCTTTAGAAAGGGAACAATGTGAAAATGCTATAATAATATTGTCCCAACTAGACAATGAATTTGAGAGATGCTTTATTATAAAACCAGATGAGGAAATGATCAGTGAGCAAATACAGAGAGAGCTTAGACTATCATCAGGAGAGCAGAGAGGCAGGAGTCCCACGCTCTAAATAATAAAATATGGGCAGAGGGGCGCCTGGGGGGCTCAGTTGGGTAAGTGTCTGACTTTGGCTCAGGTCATGATCTCATGGTTTGTGGGTTTGAGCCCTGCATTGGGCTTTGTGCTGACAGCTCAGAGCCTGGAGCCTGCTTCAGATTCTGCCTCTCTCTCTCTCTCTCTTTCTCAATAATAAATAAATAAACTTAAAAACTTATTTAAAAAAATTAAATATAGGTAGAGACATGGGCACCTACCCAGACTAGGTATATCCAAACCTCTGGAATCTAGGATGGTTGCAGTATTTAATTACACTCTTACTTTCAAAGAATTCTATCAGGAAAGGTCCTGTGGTGATCTGGAAATATGTGTTCTAACTGCACATGCTGAAAAAGCTTTGTGTGTTCATTTCCTATAGGACAGCCTACAATAAAACTATTAAAATTATTATTTAAAGTAATTCTAGGCAAGTCATATGATGTTCTAGATCGTGTTATTAATACATGTACCAATTTTTTAAATCTAATTATGCTGATAGCTCAGATATATAACACATCTGATATGGAGGGTTAATAACAAGGTAGGTTTAAGTTGCCTGTTATCCAAAGTTGTGTATAGACAACCTGGCATTGTGTATCTTCTAAAGACTTGCTCAAATATAATGAAGAGATCACACACACACAGAACAGGGTGCTGGTAAACCAGCCCCCATCCCACCCTCTTGAAAGCACTCAGTCCTGTAAATGGTCAATTTCATCATGGTCAATTTCGAGCTAGAAAGTTACTGAATACAGAGCTGGAAAGAAATGTCTATGATGGGCTCTTATCCATTGGTACTGCTGGCCCCCACCTCCAGGGGACCCCCCCCCCCCCACGCACACAGACTTGTTCAGTGTATTTCAGCCGCTTGTAGTACTGTACTTGGCTCAGATGATGGCATCTAACTGACTTTGCAAAGCACGTAGGCTAAAACAATGGGCACAGATTCTCTTAACTACAGGCAAACTCAACTACTAAAACTAGCAAGTTATCATTCCTGTAGCCACATTTTTCTCCTCCCTGTCACATCTCTTCTTTCTTCTTGGCCATGTCCTGCTCATCCTTTGTTATCTGCTGTTAACCATTAGAAATTCTGCTAACCTTAAATAGAACATAAATGCAGTGGTAATTGCCACTTGGTGGTGGGGGGCAGGGAGCTCTGATATAATTTTACATTATTCAACATTAATTAACAAACATTTACTAAGCACCAAACATGAACTTGGAGCCAGGGCTTCCACAAACAGTGATACGATTTGTGTACTGCACAAACGTTTGGGTCAGACGAGCTTGGAAGCAGAGGGCTTTGGGGCTTGTCTATATGGTCCTTGTAACCTGAAGGGGGCTGTGGCCACATGGGGAAGCAAGATGCCATCTGGGGCCCAGTTCTGTGTCTTCTGTCTGAAGAAGTAGGATAGGAGGCACTTTTGAAAATTTGCTTTGGAGAGGCTAAGATGGCACAGACTTCAGAGTACACAGTGGCCCCTTTCCTGAAGCTCCCTGTTATTACTGTGATGAGAGTTTCCCCTTGCATTTATTCTCTGACATTCCCAGTCAGACCAAGCTGGCAATCTTTTTATGAGCCTCACCTCCAGGGAGCCAGATTCTCTGTTCCCACTGTGCCACCGAACCAGCTGGTTGAAGAGCCATTGTGGGAGGTTGGAAGGCGCTTTACAGAAAGCCATCTCTTCAGGTCAGCTTGGGTTGCAGGAAGGCCCCACGCATTACTGCCCCGTTAACATAATACTGCTTTTTAACATTTCTTCTCTCTTATTTAGTCCCTGAAGATTTAGAATGAACTTGAATAAATTCTCCTAATCTGAGAAAGTGTTTTAGAAATCTTTTTATCCCTCAAGTGCTTTGTACATGCTAAAGGCTTAACACACATTTGTGGAATGGAAGCATTTACACAGACATACACATAAAATACATATTAAGTATTAAGATAATCCTTAGTGTCAAGATTTTTCATTTATGGCGTTACTCAGCAAAGTAGTTAAACTTAAGATGGGGTTTTGTTCTAATTGAGATTTTCTGGTTTCTCCTTTTTGTTTATTCATAAATACTAGTGACTTCCCAGCTACAGGTATTGCCTGATGTATAAAGAAACAGAGTTTTCTGGGCTGTCATGTACATACAGCTGTGGGAATATAATGTGGCCTCTTGTTCCCTCTAAGAACAATCCACTTAAGAAAAGTGGATTCCTGAGACACTCTGGAAAACAGTATGGAAGCTCCTCAAAAAGTTCAAAATAGAGCTACCTTATAACCCAGAAATTGCACTACTAGGTATTTATCCGAAGAATACAAAATTACAGATTTGAAGGGGCACGTGTACCCCAGTGTTTATAGCAGGATTATCAACAGTAGCCAAATTATGGAAAGAACTCACATGTCCATCGACTGATGAACAGGTAAAGGAGATATGGTATAGATAGAAATGGAATATTACTTAGCCATCAAAAAATGAAATCCTGCCATTTGCAATGACATGGATAGAGCTACAGAGTATATGCTAAGGGAAATAAGTCAGAGAAAGACAAATACCATATGATTTCATTCATATGTGGAATTTAAGAAACAAAATAGATGAACACGGGGAAAAAAGAAAGAGAGGCAATGATAGAAAACAAATGGAGGGTTATTGGAGGTGAGGTGAGTGGAAGATGGGCTAAATGGGTGATGGGTATTAAGGAAGGCACTTGTGATGAGTACAGGGTGTTTAATGCAAGTGACAAGTCACTAAGCTTTGTACCTGAAACTAATATGTTAACTAACTGGAATTTAAATAAAAACTTCAAAGGGAGAAAAAATACAGGTGGATTCCTTAATCCTTTAGAAGTGAGCACTTTTGAAACCCCTGGTCGTACCTAGTAGCATCTCAGCGCTAATGGAAAATAAGATGGGAACCCCCAAGAGTTCTCACTGAGAAGGGACCCTAGAGACTGGGCGGTAAGGTTTCTCTCCAGTGAGGCCCCCAGTGGCTTTGGGGCCGTGTGCAAACAGGGTCCCATAGTATAACACACAGCTGACTGGGGAGGCATACCAACATACTGGTGTCTTTACATCCAGAAGCCCTCAAGAACATGATATGAAAAGTTGCTGTAGGACATAAGGGAGTGGACTCCAGCAAGAAAGGTTTGAGGTTAGATACTGAGAAACTTCTTGTCGGGAAAGGTAATTAAACATTGCTTCAGGAGATGGTCTAATTATGTCCCATGAAAAGGCAAGTCTTTGTCTTAAATGATTAGCTACAGTTCTATGTGAGGGTAGGAGGCTGGACAATGATTCTTGGAAATTAAACCAAAACTGAAGGGTAAAAAAAAGCCAAATAAATAAAGCATTCCTTAAAACCTTACTGTGTTGTGTTTAGGGAGAATGAAGCCAATTTTGCTTGGCATATGGTTTGACCTTAGAAGGCAGACACCCTGCTCTCTTCATTTGAATTAGTATTTCTGTGTTTACAAGAATCATCTTGTTTGAATCCTTTAAAGTTAGGAGGCATTTAAAAAGGCTATTGCATATGACACACATGCCATGACCATCGATTCCACTCCGGGTCCCTCTTTACAGCCAAGTATGTCTTCCTGCTCAAATTCAATGTATTTAAGCCAGGGTCTCACTATCCAACCTCTGATCTGATGAGCTATAGTCTATGGTGGCTATTTGAGGAATGGGAAGGAATGTGGTGCTGACCCATGGCCATGGCCATGTCCCTCCAGCAGCCTAACCCGGTAGCATGGCTGGTTCCCTCGCTCTCACAAGGCGAATCACACCTTTGCCATCTTCTCTGGCTAGAACCATAGGGCGCGCAAGGAAGCTCGGAGCCTCAGACATGGAAGAGACCTTTCAGCAGCAGAGGAAATGGGTACAAGGGAGAGATAAAGTAGCTTATCTGTCACCTCACAGCCCTGGGACAGAGAGAAGGCTGGTGTCTCTTTAAATTCATACGATTTTAGTTTTGAGTAATAAAACATCTAAACCTCCCAGCTTGATCTAAATACAGCCAACCTATTTATGCAATGGGGCAATTCAGTGTAAGTGAGATCACTTTGAAAAAGTCTGTCCTATATGCAAGTCACCTTCTGCAAAATAAGGCATAAACAAGATTTTTTAAAATCAAGACATATTTATAAAAATTATTATCTCTGGCTAGACCTCCTTGCAAGAATTAGATATTCTTGAATATATCTGTCATTTGGGGAAGTGGTGATTTAATTGCTTGCGTTTTGATAATGAAGGGAAAGATCATTTGATAATAATTAATGCCAATTCTCTTGGGACCATTTCCATTTATATGGTGCATAAACATATAACATAGGAGCATTAACCCATTCCTCAGAGCAGTGAAAGCTTATTAAATATATTATAAAAACAAAAGAGCAGCCAAAAAACCATTTTATGTATAAGAAGCATTCTTTAAAAACTTTCTCCCTTTCACACACGTTTCTTTTTCAATTGGGTTTTGACTGTGTGGGAAGGTCTTGCCATCCCTCAAATTAAAACTCTACTTTCAGACTTTTCCCAGGAGCTGTTCTTGAATGGCAGAGGATAGAAGGTGCGTGCTCTGAAGTGTCTTGAGGTCATAGCCCAAGACAGGGGTGGTACTTCAGACCAGAATCTTGGTTGAATGTAAAAGTTTGATTCTTCACCTCGTTGCCCAGAGAAAATGCATCTTCTGTCCTGTGACTGCATATCACAATGTGTACTGGATACCCTGGTTTGAGAATCACACACCTGGAGGATACTGTTCTTTCCATTTTCTTAAGCCCCCTTCCCAAGACCAGCAGGAGGTGAACTTCAGCTCATCTCTAACAAGAGGCAGAAGCCCTCTCACTTCTTTGCAGAGAAAAGACTGTTAATGCTGCTCTTCAGAGAGCAAACCAAAGAGTTTTTAAAAAATTTTTTAAAAAAGGTTTATCTATTTTTGATAGAGACAGAGTGTGAGCAGGGGAGGGGCAGAGACAGAGAGAGATACGGAATCCAAAGCAGGGTCCAGTTTCTGAGCTGTCAGCACAGAGCCCGATGCAGGGCTCGAACCCATGAATGGGCTCGAGCCCACCAACGGAGAGATCATGACCTGAGCTGAAGTAGGATGCTCCACTGACTGAGCCGTCCAGGCTCCCCGAGAGCAAACCAATTCTTAAGAGATCTTGCAAGATTCTCTCTCTACCTGTACTTCTCAAATCTTCAAAATGATCCTAATACATCAAATTTCAATTTCACATTTCCAACTACCTGCAGGATACATTATCGCATCGGACAGAGTGCAGCACCCATCACCATTTGATATACTGAACGCAAGTTCTGTAGGTTGTGTTATTTGCCCTGGCTTTGGAAATTATTGTGCAAACCCCAGGCAGGCTTGCTGAGGAGATCAATGTATTCACATGTTCTATGGTGAGGGAAGAAATCAACTGCATGAGGCTCAGAGGGCTTCAAGGCAGGGGCTCCTGCCAAGACTGCCAATAGAAGAAGGATCCTGGTGGAATCTAGAAATAGATTCAAAAGGAGATTTGGCACTAGTTTATTTTGGGACCACGGCTGTGCACGGCAGGTCTGTGTCTCCACACTTGGATCATGTCACCTGATTGTATTCAATCACATGGCTGCCAGTTAATTTGCCTCGCCTATTGCCGGACAAAGCCCCCAGGGGAAATGTGGGCTGAGAAGGAGAAGCCACCTCTTGTGGTGGCCCGGCCGAGCCCACGGAGGTCCCAGCACCAGCACCAGGGCCAGCAACTACTTGGTTGGCTCCCACCGGCCTCATGGCCTCATGCTCCACTCCTCCCCCACCCCCTAGCCTGGAGCGGACAGGAGGTGGGGGTCCAGCCGAAGCGGGAGCGGAGAGGGTCTGGCCGAGCGCACCCTGCACCTCGAGCTGGTCTGGGGGTGCTGACTGGCGGCCGCTGCCAGGCGTTACTGAGAGCCACTGTGTGTCCCTGTGCGAGGCCGCAAGGACACTTCGCACACGGCAGAAGAAGGCATCAGGGAAGCGTGCGGACAATAAAAAAGTTTGCAAGCAGGAGACCAAGCCTAGGGAGACCTTCTACTGTCGGGTTTGGCCACGCCCCAGAAACGGGGAGAGTTAGAAGGGACCTGAACACCATGGTGCCCCGGGGAACAGGAGAGGGGGCATCTGGTCCCGCTGCAGGGGGCGCCGCGCAGCTCAGACGGGGCCTAGGAAACAGGAAAATCCGGGCTCCTGCCAGCTGCAGGGTGGGGGCGGCTGGGTGGCAGGTGACTGCTGGTTAGGGGACACCCACCCTCTCCCTCTCCCTGCCTGCCCTTTGCCTCTCAGCACCTGCCGGGAAGAGCGAGGGTCCTGGGCAGATTCACCGTCAGCCTGCCAGACAGGGAACTTCTCAACCTCAATAGCAGCCTTGCTGGAAGCTGACCTGGGCCCTATTCCCAGGCTTAGGAAACCGAGTAGTTCAGGAACGAGAAAAAGGGTAAGACTGTAGAAGAACAGCTTTGAGAAATGTTCTGTAACTTTTACAGTGTGTCCTACTTTTAGCGGTAAGTAAATGTCTTTGGAACCAATCAAGAGATAGAGAAAGTGCACTGAGGGAGTTCCTCAAGTTTTTCCACAAGTTTTTCATAAGGAAGGGATTTTGGTAAGAATGTCTAAGAAGTTTCACCGTCCTACCCTTCCCTGTTTGTGTGTGTGTGTGAGGGAGGATGGGTGGTATGGTGTTAGGGGGGATGGGTGTGGAGTGTGGTGTGTGTGTGGTCTGTGTGGATGTGTGTGGTATGGTGTTGAGGGGAATGGGTGTGGAGTGTGGTGTGTGTGTGGTGTATGGAATGAGTGTGGTGTGAGTGTGGTACGGTGGGTGTGTGGTACGTGCATCTATGGTATGAGTGTGGTCTGGGGTAGTGTGTGTGTGGTGTGTGTGCGTCTGTGATATGGGTTTGTGTGTGGGAGGTGTGCTGTCTGTGGGTGTAGAAACTGCTCCGGAAAGAGTGAGGTCAGTTCCAGGATGGGCCATGATTCCTTGCATACTAACGTCAAATGGTTTTGAGACCGTTAAAATATCTAGGGTTATTATAAGTTAATTTGTGCTTCTCACTTCAGTATTTTAAAAATAATGTTATTTAGGAAATCATACTTGCTCAATTGAAAGTAGTGAGGATTCGAGAAGGGGATATTCACATGGTATTACGCCTGAAAACTCACTGTCACAGCTCTCCAGCTCCCAGAGCTTGGAAACCTTCATGCTACGCGTCTTTCACTTTTCCCTGTTCACCGAGTGCGCAGATGCTGAGATGTCCAAGCAGAGAGGGTGGTTGGCACAGTCCACCCCTTGCCACCTGCTATTCCTCAAATACAATGAGAAAAACTTCTACAATTGCCAGCTGGAGATGTTTTCACTTGAGGGACTTTTAACTATGAAATCCTCTTACACAGCGCTGGGATCATGATCTGAGCTAAAATCAAAAGTCAGATGCTCAACTGACTGAGCCACCCAGGCGCCCCTTAAGCACTTATTTTCAATGTTTGTTTTTCTTTGTTTTTGAGAGAGAAAGAGAGACAGCGTATAAGTGGTGGAGGGGCAGAGAGACGGAGACACAGAATCCGAAGCAGGCTACAGGCTCTGCGCTGTCAGCACAGATCCTGACGTGGGACTCGAACTCACAGCTGTGAAATCATGACCTGAGCCAAAGTTGGACACTTAACCGACTAAGTCGCTCAGGCGTCCCAGCATTTATTTTTAGATTAAAAAAGGAAAGTCACTAAATTGTGTAGCATAACAAAGATGAGTGAGTAAACATTATATAGTGTACACTGAATTATTATTATCCATTAGTTTTTTTAATGTTATACAGAAAGTGGTTGTGAATTCCATCAATTCCTAAATAACTTCTAAACTGCCAGAGGGAGCTGAATATTCCACAGCCCTAAGGTATTGATCTGAAGTGAAATTAATATTGCAAAACCAGAATCCCTAAAATGTGTGAGGAAAAAAACCCGGTAAGTGGTAATCTGTGTTTTGCAAAGTTATTAGGAGGGTTATGTTAATTCGAGATCATATTGGTCTTGGTGATGTTGAAGTAATAAAATAGGATGCATTCGATGGACTAAAGTGAATAATGCCTTGGCTGCTCGCATCAGGAAACCCTGACCAGAGCCCCCAGCCCCTGCACTCAAATCACAGAAAAGGACACTTCATGACAGTCTGTCACTCGCAGCTGATAGGTTCTCCCAAACAAGGCGACCCCTCCAGCTAATGCTAATCTAGTAATTGTCTTGCTTTGCTTCTGAGGTTTTCCTCCATAAAAACTCCCCCTCCCAGGCCCCCAGCTCCTATTCGTGGAAACTTCTGACCTCTTTTAGCCTGGTGCTGCCTGGTTTGAGTCCATGCATGCTCTAATCAACTCTTGAAAATTTTAATGTGCTTTAGTTTACCTTTTAATGGTGACTTCAGTAATTTCCCCTTTCCATCCATACTCCCCCACTGGCACTAAATTACTTTTCCAGAATCTCTGGTCATGTTTCTTCTCTGAAAGGCCCTCTCTAGTCTCCAGGGGCAGAGGAGAAGTTCCCAAATCTGACACTTGGCATGTAGGAGCTCTGTGAGCCTCATCCTTTCCTGGTCACCTGCTCCATACTCTCAGGTTTTTGCATCTTCTGGGCCTTCATCCTGGTGCAGAGTCTTATGCCTGGAATATTTCGAGGGCCCACGAGGCGACATTACTTCATTCTTCCAGGCCCTTAATGAAGCTCCCACCCTCAATAGTTCAGAACTGTCTCCTCTCGTTGGATAATTCAACATACAACTAGGTGTATATGGCTGAAAACTTTGCTGGTTGCTGAGGATACAAAAATCAATAGAATGCAGCCCTGTTCACCCCACCAGAGGCCCACAGATTAGCCAGGGCAAATGGTTTGTAAACAAGCAATGCGGCAAGTGTTAACATAAACGATGTTCAAGGTGATACGGGAGCTGGGCAAGCATGCCCTTAACTCTTCTGAATTTCTGTGGCACGATCTGGCGTGACTCTGTACTGCCATATGGGTATGCTGTTTTGTGCATGCGTGTCTTGTTTTCCCATTTGATTCCGTGGTCATTGAGCAGGGCACTGAGCCATTACCTCAGTGTGCCCACAGTGCCCAGTACAGCATCACATGCCTACTGGATGGTCAATTAATGCCTGTAGAATAAATAAATGAATTTCCCTTACAAGTGTTACTGACTAAGTTTAAATATAAGGAAGGATGTATTGAATATTTTTCTCCCTGGTGAATGTTTCTGATTAGAATAGCTTTGTTGCTGAACACAGCAGGCTTTCTGGTGATGGAAGGAGAAGAATAAAAGCTAACACTTCTAGGAACTTCTGTTGCAAATGTAAATCAGAAGCCGATCTTACTCCAAGTGCTACATGAAGTCTCATATTTAATTTGTAACTCCAAAAGCTTTAAGCTGTGGTACGTGTGATTCTACACGGTTAAGCAGTACATTGGTATGTAAAATTAGAACAAAAAGATTGGAGGGTGAAAACTTCAGTCCGACCAGGGAATTTTCTAGAATTGTACCTCTACTCTCAGTCTGTGGCAATCCTGAGCACTAACTATTTATCTGCACAAATTCAGACAGTTATCATGGCAACACCTTTTAATGTAAGGGTTGAGTACAATTTTATGGGTATTATTGAGACCTGGAGGTCTAATTTCCATGCCTTTGAACAGAAAAAAGTGAAAGGCAAATATTGTTTAAAGAAAAGATCACCATGCAGGCACTCAGTCTTGTAAAAAAATAGAGAGGAGGGAGCATTCTGCTCAGAAGATGTTTTTCCTCGGAATGGAAAGAAGGGGATGGTGTTAGTTGAAAGGGTGGAGAGGACTATGGCAGATGTGGGGGATGCTTCAGAAGGAAAGGAGATGATTTATTTTCAGAAATACCAAATAAGAGCTGTCCTGTCTGGTGAGCAGTAGGTTTAAGACCTATTGGAAATATATATGATCTGCCCCCCACAACGGAGTCCCAAACCCTTAGACACTTTCCTTCCTGGTTCTTCTTCCCCTCTGTTTCAAAGGCTTATTTATATGGGTTTTGCAGTGAGCATGCACCAAAAGGAAGAGGGACTGAAAGTCTCTGTGCACCTCGGGAAATGTACATTTGTTTCAATCAGACTACTTTTTGCCTTACACGAGTATAGGTGACGTCTGGGTAAGGCTGTAACCTCTGTAGTTCTCAGCCAATGAGGAATCAGGGGAGGGACTTGCACGCTTGGAAATAAATTGCCTGTGACTGCCTGTCCATAAGACACCTGCTCTTGCAAGAATGTTGATTAAAGCCTCGCTTCACTGTGCTCTGAGTTTCTGCGTCCCTCCTTTGATTGGGTCAGAAGACTTATTTCTCATGCACTGACCTCTGTCACCCTTTCCTGCCTCATAATAATTTTAGCCAGACAGACGGCATCCACTGTCTTTGAGGCTGGCCGTGGGGCCATGTAACTCATTTCTCTCGCCCCAGTATGAGCTGTGTGACACTTCTGTGTCCAGCTGTAAGGAATGGAAAATCCTCCCTGACTTTTTGGCACCACGTATGGCGGCGACGAAGGACTTTGTGGGGCAGGGCCACCATCTGGGCTCAAGATTTTTATGAGAGAGAAACAAACTTCTATCCAGTTAAGACACTGCTGTTTTGGGTCTTGGTCCCACACCACGGAACTGATGTCTGACTAACATAACGGAGTACATGATGATCCATTTAGCCAGAACAAATGAGGAGGAAATCTGTATTGTTGATTACAGCTACTGTGGACACACAGAAGTATTACAGGATATAATCTGATGGTGATCTTGTTTGCTACTAGAAAGTTCTCATCAAGTAGCTCTTTATGCTATCTGCCCAAAGTTCTCAGTGAACGAATTCCTTTGACCATTTTTAGGATAGTGCACATGGACCAGTTAAGAGATTTTGACTTGAGAAACAGAAAACCCAATTCAACTGACTTAAAGAGAAAGAAAGTGTATCCTCTCCCGTAACACCTGGCCCAGCCACACAGTGGCTTTTGAGCTAATTAGTTGAGCAGCGCAGCCAAGACCAGAAAGACCTGGATTCTTCCCCAAACCAATACAAGTTAAGAGTCACAGGAATAGGGGCGCCTGGGTGGCTTAGTCGGTTAAGCGTCCGACTTTCGCTTAGGTCATGATCTCGCGGTTCGTGGGTTCGGGCCCCGCATCGGGCTCTGTGCTGACTGCCAGCTCAGAGCCTGGAGCCTGTTTCAGTCTGTGACTCCCTCTCTCTCTGACCCTCCCCTGCTCACACTGTCTCTCTCTCTCTCCTAGAAATAAATAAAAAAACATTAAAAAAAAAATTTAAGAGTCACAGGAATAGTAAGACTGGGTTAGATGACTCAGGATTTTCTACTGACTTGGGTATGAGTTCACTTTCCAAAGGGGAAGATCCTAGAAGAAAACTCAGTGTTCCATTAGCAAGAAAAAGAGGAAGATGTATGTTTGGAGGGAAACCAACACAGTCCACTGCAACTGGTCTGAACACACTCAGATTCTGTCCATGACCTGTCAGGAGCTCGCCCTGGCTGGGCACGTGGCCAGGTGCTCAGAAGCCATGCTCCAGTGCAAAGCAGTCTTGCTTGTAGAGGGAAGGTAAAGAGCTTGTAGAGCAGGCTAATTCTTTTCGTACTGCTCTAGGTGTAATCTGTGTCCCTACTGATTTATGATTATACATCAAAAATGGTTAAAATGGTGCTCAGAATATTAAAGGCATACCCGGTAAGAGTTGCATCTATGCCATGTTTATTATTGAAGTCTAACGCTTTTCTGAGACCATACTAAAACAACCTTTGGTTTCTTTAGAACAACAGACTAAACATACACACAGCAACATAGCCTCCGAACGACCCATTTCGAGACCTTTTAAAAATCTCTGTTCCATTCATAATGTGAAGCAGTTTTTATGCTGCTCACTATGGGAAGTTCTGGGTCAACAGACTTAGTCTAACAAAGATCTTATCTCTTTAATCCTATCTTTCAACTCCAACTTTTCTTATTGATTAAGTGAGGCTCCTGCACTTTATGATAATACAATACCATCCAATACCGTTTCTACAAAAGCCGGGCCATGTCTTCACATAAAGCAGTCTTTCAGAAGCTTCCTTTGATTTGGATTTACTTCTTCCCAAACAGAGCCATCTTCTGAATATAGCTCTGCTCTCTCCTCCCTGTTTACATGTAAAATGATTTTCACGAATGGTCTAAAGAAGGTTGCTAAATAACTGGGTGATTTCTCTTCCAAGAGGCATCCATGCCAAGCACTTCACATTCTTTTAAGCAGCCAGCAAATAAAATTCCATCCTATTTCTGCAAAAGATTAACTTATAACCTGACTGGACTCATTATCTCTTCTTTTAGTACTTCTTCCAAATAATCACGCACTGCCAATTTGCAGGTGGGTATACATGAAGAGCCTCACATTCATGGAGAGAAA
Organism: Hyaena hyaena; assembly: GCF_003009895.1. Classification (NCBI taxonomy): domain Eukaryota; kingdom Metazoa; phylum Chordata; class Mammalia; order Carnivora; family Hyaenidae; genus Hyaena; species Hyaena hyaena. The sequence goes on from NW_024082820.1 coordinate 29,824, forward strand.
GAGGCAGTAACAAACACGCTATCCAGGCATTTGCTTAAGAATTCTCTAGGGATGGGTCACATTCTGTTAAGTGGAGTGGCTTCTGTCTATGGAAGTAGCCTCAGGAATAGCTAATTCAGACTTCCTTTGAATTATGGACCTGTCAGTTTAACACTAATACCTTGAGAGGAACTGGGGGAAAAAAATCACTCGACATTAAAGTCCCAGCTGTCATGGCATACTGGACAATAACCAACAAGGCTTTGGGAAGAAGAATGTATGTCAGGGACAATATTATTTCTTTGTAAAAGGGAGTGACGTGCAGTATGGATGGGGGAAGAAACAAGCATTCTGGGCCTGGTTTCTACAGAAAGGAGGAAGAAAATTGCTTTCTTTTTGGAAGTGAGTAGAGTAATAGGTCCACTTGACAAATTACTTCCTAGAGTGCATCAGATCGTGTTATCTCCCTCTGAGAGGATTCCTTCTTGTTTTGATTCTTCTTCTGACCCTGGTTCAGGAAGATAGGCAGATGGGGCAAAGCTCTTACATGTGGCCTATGCCTTATCCACAGGCTTGAAGTCTTACTTGATTTTTTTCTTCTCCTTGAAAAAAATCCTTAAGTAAAATCAACATGAAACAAATCTTATTCTCTATTCACAATATAAACTTTTATTATTATTATTATTTTATTTTTGAGAGAGAGAGAGCGAGCATGTGTGAATGGGGGAGGGGCAGAGAGAGAGGGGAACAGAGGATCCAAAGCAGGTTCCACACTGACAGCAGAGAGTCTGATACAGGGCTTGAACTCATGAACCGCAAGATCATGACCTAAGCCAAAGCCAGACTGCTAACCAACTGAGACACCCAGGCGCCCCCACAATATAAACTTTCAAATGGACAGGTGGACAGAGGCCTGTGTAGCAGGCTCTGCTGGTCCTGCCAGATTTACTTCCTGTGGGCCTCCAGTCCATACAGGAGGTGGGGGTCAAGATCATGTTGGACCAGATTTGTCTGGGGGAGACTTCAGGGTTCTACTCTTGGGTCTCATTCATTCTGCACTGAAGATAATAAAGACATTGTTTGAGGACCTCCCCTGGCCGAATTGTTGGGGCCACTGAATGCGAAGCAGGGAGAGAGGGAGGCTGAGGTCCAGGGAACACTTAGTTTATGCGTCTATAAGAGATGGCTAGCGACTGACAACAATACCAGTGACTCGTCTTTACCCAGGAAAAGCCCTGGTCCCTTGCAGGAGACTGCAGAGAACTGATCTAATAATTTATAGACATAGCCTTTTCAGTGGAATGTGTGACCAGCAGTGAGAAATGCATTACTCCGGTGCTGAGTGCCTGTTTAGTCCGGGCCATATTGTACTCTGTTTTGATGTCATTGAAAATCAGGTACAAACAAAAACAAGATGATAAAATACACTGTAAGAATCGAATTCCTAGAATATAGGTATGTGTAAGGTATCATCAGAATATGTTTTCCTATAGTTGAAGAACTCCTTACACTCTTTTAAAGCTACCCCAAAATGAAAAGTCACCTCTTTGCATTGGTCTGTTCCATGCTTTGGTGAGATGTCTTCATAGAGCTTATTTTGAGAACATAAATTAAATTTCCCAGCAGACTGCACTCCCATTTTTCTTAAATATGTCACTCAGCTAAATCAGTATGACAGGAGAGTGTGTGCTACACAAATTAATGCTTGAAAGATTCCAAGCTGGACCACCTGCGTCTTTGGGAAAAAGCGTTTATGATTTGGTTTTCCTGCCCCTGGTCTCTGCTGACGGAAGGCACATTTCCTTTTCCCTAGTCCAAGCCCAAAGCAACACTATGTCTGAAATGGTGTCAAATTCTACCTAATTTAATTATTGGTTACCTTGCTTTTATTCTTAACATATAACATTACTATCTTTTTAAAAATATAACACATTTAAGAAAAAGCTCATAAACTAAGAAATCCTTTATGTCATTAAAAGTAATATATCTATATGTTTAGAAACTTCAAACATCACAGAAAGTTATAAACTAAAAAACTAAGGCTTCCTTCCCTATAATCCCACTTTCTCTATACAAAGGCAACCACTGTTAATAGCTCCTTTAATTCTTTCCAGAAAATATTTTATATGAGTATTAATCTTCTTTTTTGTGCTCTTTTTACTTAATTCTATATATTAAAAATTGTTCCGTATCAAGACACAGGTTAACCTTGTTCTTTTAAACAGGCTATTGTATTTTACTGTATAGACATGTCAAAAACATATTTAACCACTACATTACTGAAAATTTGATTGTTTCCACATTTTTCTCTATCACAAGACAGTGCTACAAAAATATCCCCCACAAATATCTTGATAAATCTCTATGATTATGTCCATAAGGTCTATTTCTAGCAGGATCTCTTTACTGTTAAACATCTAGGAGCAAGGGTTGGTTAGGATTTTGCAACCCAAGTTAGGACAGAGAACTTTGATCTGCAGGGATGATTCTGTGATAGGGCTGACACATGGCAGGTATTAATGTAGGCAAACTAATCTTATTTTATTTGAGGCAAACTAATTTTAAGCACTGGAATTAAAAGCCCGGATCTGGACATTGCTGAAGTGGACACCTGTCAGATCTTTGGGGATAAACTGAATAACCAGCTATTGTTGGACTTACCACCAAACTTAGACTGGAGATGAACAAAGAGTTAGTGACACAAGTAGGACTTAGAAACCTGCAGAGCAACCAAGTCTCTTTGGGGCATCATACCAAGGGCACATGGGTTTGAGGCACAGGGCTGGGAGTCACAGACAGGGGGTGCACATTTAATGTTAAATCAAATTCTAGGAGGACAAGGCGTTCTTAATGAATTGAGAGAATGATGACACCTCAAAGGGACCCTAAGACCTCTTATCAGTCATGAGTAATATACTTATTACTTACTCAAAGTCAGAGAGCCTGCCTGACTTTTGATTCGGGGAGAGAAAAGGATGACTCCAGCTGAAAATAAAATGGGAGGAACAGAGTGTGGTACAGCCATGTGTCGGACTATGATTCATCTGTGCAAAGGAACTCTGATACAGGCCACTGCATGGATGAGACATGAAAACTTCGTGCTGAGTGAAATCAGCCAAACACCAAAGGACTCTGATTCCACCTATTGTGAAATATCTAGAATAGGCAAATTCACAGAGACAGAAAACAGACTGGAGCTTACCAGGGACTAGGGGGATAAGGGGTTAGTTACTGTGGAAGGGGTACAGAGTTTCTGTCTGGGACGATGAAAAAGTTTGGAAGTAATCAGAGCTGATGGTTATACAACATTAGGACTGTACCTAAAGCCACTACTCTGTATGCTTACAAATAGTTATGAATGGCAAATTTTATGTTATATATATTCTAGCTCAATAAAAATTAATGTAAAAAAGGCAATATGAAAGAACAAAGAAAACCGAGTCAATGATCACAACCTCATAATCTGGAGTATGAATATCACTGTGAAAGATTAAATGAGACCCAGAAAGTATAACGAAGCAATGGGGACGAATAATTATTGGATCCTTGAGGCCATTCTCTAAAGACAGCGTGACGGGAAATCAAGTAGCCCCACTGCACAGGAAAGAATGATGGCGGCCAGGCCCTAGATAAACATGGAGGAGGAACCAAATCCTACAGGGGCTGCCCTCCACGAGAGCCCTAAAGAGAGAAGAGCTGGAGGCAAGTCCAAAAGAGGACATGATGTGTCTATGTGAAGCTTTCACCACCAGATGATAGAAGCCAGAGAAATAGCGGGGGGTAAAAAATAATTAGTATAATGAGATGGAGCATAGCTCTCTGTCCCCAGGATGAACCAATGGCCTCTGGGAAGAGAGGCCCTCCCATTCAGGATGCCAGGTAAGGAAAATCCAGCCACACCTTGTGAGAGTGCTCCCAGCAGGGCATTCACGGCTGTATGTGACCCACGTACCACAAGATTGGGATCACTCTCGCAGTGTGCTGCAGCCATTCCTGACTGTATAGAAAACCAGAGCAAAGCCCCAAACCCCACAATTCCTTCATCATTATCATATCGTCCTATGCCATTGACGCTTTATGAGACTGACATAATAGTAACATCAACTATGTGAAACTATTTTATTTACCAAAATATTATTTATTCTATGAAGCTTAAAGATCTTCATGCTCATTAATTATCTGATAATATTAATCACCCACAATCATAACATTTCACCCCATCTTCTCTATGGATCTTATACCCCTAGGACTATAATCAATGGCTACCTAAGAAAATAAAAAGATTTCACTATAAAAATATGCAGTGTCAAAAATACACCCCCCAAAAATATGGTATACAATTTCTTTCTTTAAAAAAGTATACTTTGTTAGTTCTCTGCAAAGAGGAAAATGGAGGTGTAAGGTTCCTAGCCTTTGATCTCTTTAGCTCTTTAGGACTGTGATATGTTTGCTGTTCAGCAATGTCCATTTAAAAATATAAAGCAAATGCTTTCATTCCCAAGTTGTTCCGTGAAACACCTATCCTACAAAATGCACCACACAAAAGGCAGTTCTTGCTCTAAAGAGATTAGGACATGCTGCTTGTGGTATTCTCTTTGTTCAGGCAAAATATGTATTTATATACTGAAAGCTTTAAGTCCCCCACCTCTGTTTAACTCAGCTTAACACTAGTTTCCAAGGTCTCTGATAATGGACTTCTGCCCAGTGTCTCTACCTCTACTCCAACTCTCCTCCCAGTGACATCCCCCTGGAACCCATGCTGAATGAGTCTCCCTTTGGAAAATGCTGTTGTACATTTTTGTACTTAGGAAATGGCTTTAATTTCTGGAAAGATTTTTCTTCTTAACCAGATGGAAGAGGTCGAAGTGTTTGTATCTGAGACACAGGAAACTCTTTTTGAGCGATATTCTAGTCTTTCTCTAGACTCATGCTGTCGGCTAGGACTTTCTGTGCTGACGAAGATATCATGCTGTATCTGCTTTGTCTAGTCCAGTGGAAGGAAGCCACGTGTGGCCATGGAGCATTTGAAATGTGTCTACTGGGACTGAGGAAACAAATGTTAAAATTTGTTTAATTTTACTTTAAATTGCCATGTTTGGCTAGTGGCTACCATACTGTACAGCAGAGCCGTAAGCTGAGGTGAGAGCAGAATCAAAAGAAATTTAGAGACACTATGTTATCTTCAGTAGAAGTCTGTTTTCTAGAATGTTCTGAGCTCTCCAGTAGCTTGTAGAGCTAAAGAAGAAATCCATTTACCAGAAAATTGATTTCTTAACATTATTCAAAGAGATGGAGTTTACCATTTTGAAAGAGTATCAATATTTCAGACTTCCCTTTATTTAACAAAAAAATAACTAAAGACATGTGGAATGGTCACTGGTCTGAGCTGGATTAGAAAATATGTCTTTCTATTTCAAACCACAGAACACTTTCTAGGAACATTTGCCAATTGATAAATGTTTTCCAGAGGAATGGTATTCAGAACTTGTTTGTACATTTGTGAACGATTCCTTTAATTAAAATAAATATTCTCCAAAGCTTTCTATCTTTGCACTTCAAGCTGTCTCTCACACAGAAAGTCTAGCAAGACTTGTTTCCAATCTGCAAATGAGCCAATCTTAGAGTTTAAATTAGATTTTTGGACATATGTCAAATAAACATAGAATGCAGATTTTTGACATTTCATAACACTAACTTAAAAATACTTTTATTTATATATCAAAGAGTAGATATGAAAGAATAAAGGGATATATAAAGGAATAATGGGTCGACAAGCCATGATTCTATTCTTTCTGTGTTGTAGAGGCCAGGTGGTTGAGGCAAGTAAGGTCTATGATTGTAGCCAGATCTTCATGCTTACAAACTCACATTTAGGCACGCTGAAAAATACCTGTCCCTTTTGGTGTCACCTTGAAAGCATCACAGTATAAACCACAGGTATTTGGAGTCCAGATTTTACTCGCTAGTCTTCCTTTTAAAAAGGGATAGTTCAATATAGGCTTCAAAATACTCCACAAAATTTAAGGAAATTTAGAATTTTTATAAAATTAAACTATCATTAAAGATTAGGAAAAGTAACCGTTTTGTTTTCCCTTTTATTATTAAATATCGACCATCTGCTCACTTTCTATTTCTGAGCTCCTTATACTGAAAAAAAAAAGCCTCCCCATCTATTTATTAATTTAAGTTTTTAACTCAATAATCCGATCTTTGAGTGAAAGACTAGGTGTCTCCAGTTTTCTTCATTGGCCCCTTTCCTATGGAAAGTGAAGCTTGGACTCTGATTTAACCACAATCTTCAACAATATAATAATTCTATTGTTATAAGTAGTTCGAAATCACCATTTTCAACAAAAATTTCTTTGCACATAGCAGGTCGTACTCCATAATTGTACAGATCTAGGTGTAGGTGTGATGGAACCTTTCTATCTTTGAGACCCTCTTGAAGAAAAATGAGAGAAGGCAACCCTGGTAAAAACAAGGGGGCTGTGCAAGTGAGGAGACCAAGGTGAACGCTTCATTAGTGCCTTGATAAATCTGCCACAGAGCAACACACACTCTTCAGTAAAGGAAGGAGTGATTATCAGGTGCCTTAAGAAAGTCTGTCCTATTTCCTTAACAAATATTCCGTAATATGATTTTTTAAACCTGTTCTTTTTTCAGTTGTTATCTTATCCTAGAATTTCTAATTTGAAACAGAAAACTCTTCATCTAACCCCTACTATTATCCCAGATAAGAAATGATCTCTCAGTCATATAATATCCCCAAACAACACCAAACAAGATAATGATGTTTTATTTATAGAAAACTCAGAAGGTTTGATTGCCTTAGCTTTCTGTATTTCCAGGTCAGCGAGTATTAATGTATTCCATATTTTGTTTCTGTTTTCCAGTATTAAACATGTCAACATTTTACATTGGAGTCATAAAAGTTAGTGAGATAGTTCTGATGAATAGCAATAAGGCCAGAGTAAAGAATAATGCATAACATGAATTCCTTAGGAAATCAATTAATATTTTTATAAGCAGTAGTAAAAACATGATCAAAGGTTAGCAGAGAGTGAGGATAGGCTATTTGATCCCAAAATATATTCTTTGTTGAGTTCCATCTATCAATGTAAAAATATTCTGTGCTGTGCCAAAACCAAAATCTCAGTGCACCCAAGACTAAAACATTTTATATATCAGAATGTGCAAAATTCTAATTTGGCTGTGTTGCCTTTGACAGGGTACAAAACTATAATTCTTGCAGTAGTTACAGGTTCCTAATTGACTTTTTCTGGATCCCTGAACTTAGAATATTTTGTTCTGAACTGCGTATTATGCGTGCAAGTAAAACACTGTATATTTTATATTTTTTGATGAGGTTCTTGTTGAGGCAAGGTAAGCCATCTAATATTGGGGTAAATTATGATCAATAGTTGAAAGTAAAAGTGATAGTGTATTCCTCTTATTTCTACATTATTAAGATTAATCCATCCATCCAACCAATGAACACTGAACTCCACATACATGGATTTACTGAAGACAGTAATATCAAGTCTAAGGATAGGAAGATAAAGGCATGAAACAAGCATAACGCTTCAACTTCAATCCTGGGACATGGGACGTAAGCTCCAATAATTCTTTATAATGGTAATAAATTTGCTGGAACCATCACATATCTGTCAGGCCTTTCTGAGGTGGACTGACATTATCATTTAAATAGAAATTCTTGCCTTCATTTATTAGCTAATATATACCGTTCACCAGGTAACAGTTAAGCCTAGTGATATAGTTGAGCAAAGGATCAAGTAACCTGATTTTCCAATGGGCATTACTATATGTTTGAATAAGAGAGGCATAAATACTAACCTAAGTACCTATTTTCTGAAGCCAAAAACAGTCCAAATACTGAAGTATGTTTTTTGCAGATGGAAACTATGTACAACAGTAACCATGGGTGTATGAAGGACCATCTAGGCATGTAGTGGTGAGCTGATGGACTGGAAGACTGAATCCGTCCAAGCCTGGAGTACAACACACAGAGCCGTGTCTCAGCTCTGAAAACGGGTGTCCATAGGCACATCACAATGTACTGCTAAGACCTAATTTTTAAAATCTGTTAATGACAGGGAATTTGGCCCTCAACTTTTTCTCATGAGATACTTTTTGTAGTATCAAGCATTTCTTGAATATACAGATAATAAAAATCTGTTGGTAGTTGAGAAAAAATTAAGCACAGATAGACTCACAGGTATCTTACATTAAACCTGTAAACTGCAGCCTGAAAACCACCTGGGTTAATGATTTTTAGAGAGTCTTCATATCTAAGACTCTATGATTCTTCCATAGCTTTCCTGGAACACTATGTAGGATGAGGTGCCCACTACTCCCCGAGGCAGGCCATTTTGTTATTGGTTGTCCATTGTGTTGGTGCAAATGCTAAGCAGAGATTCATCTTCCTCTAACTTCGACTTACTGGACCCTTTTCTGAAAAACATGAACTAACCATGATTTCTACCACACAACAGATTTCCATTATCACCCTGAAATCCAGAAAAGATTGGCAGCTTATATACAAATCATAGCAGAACTACATACATCAGAAACAGGAGAAGAGAAAGAGGGAAAAAAAGTGAAGCCAGAAAACGAGCTTCTAAATCTGCTCCTAATGGTTCATTTATATGCTATAGCTGGAACACATATGTGGCTCCAGGTTTTTGACCAGTTATCTTTCAGAGGGACACCTTATTAGTTGTACCATATACAATGCCTTCAAGGACAACTTTCCTTAGGATAAGAGTAAGTGCTCCTGTTGCAAAGGACAGCCTAGAATAGCCACTATGTTTCCTCATAGAAAAGTTCATTGGGACAGCCTAGAATAGCCACTGTATTTCCTCATAGAAAAGTCCATTGGTATTAAACTTCTGGTATAAAGACTACAATGTAAATGAATGACATTTTGCCAAAGTACTATGTAAGAAAAGCAATTCTTTGAAGGGCTAAGGGCTAAAATAGTGAGGTCTAGGTACCTAGTCCCCTGCTGTAGGTACAATCAAGTCAAGATCTGTCTTGATTCTGGAATATTTGGAAGAGAGGATCAAATGGTTACCCTTTATGCAGTTTTTTTTTTAATATTGAGGCTTTTAATCAAGCTTTTGATAAATATTGATTACACTTTTGATTGAAGACTACATACTGTACATTGTATGCCAGGCACTGTTCTAAGCACTTTACATTTATGATCTCATTTCATTGTCATAAAAGTCTTAAATGCGGTTGCTATAATACAACCTATTTCAGAGACGAGGAAACAGAAGCACAGAAAGATTAAGACCAGTAGTAGTTGGTGGATACAGGATTTGAACTTAAGGCATCCAGCTCAATCTCCTTTGTAACCACTATAGAATCCCAGAAAGCATGTTAGGTGGGTTAACATCCTTTCGTGAAAGTTGAGAGTTTGAAGGAAAAGGGCAATGATGAGGTCAATTTATCTGTGTTGAGAAGTCAAAGCAATGAGAATTGATGTAAGCTTGTGCAGGAGTATGGTGAATGGGGCAAAAAGATAGGAGAGAAAGGAAAACATCAAGTTAAGCACATACTTTAGAGAATCATTTTGTTGTTCTTTTTCCAAGTTCTTCAAATTGCAAACTGTGGGTTCAGAGTATGTTCATGAATTCTTTGATACTCTTTTCTTTTAAGACAGTGCCTAAATACTCATGGGGATGAGCACTGGGTATTATGTGGAAACTAATTTGACAATAAACTATTTGTAAAAAAAAAAATAATAATAAAATATTAATGACAGAAAAAAAAAAAAAAAAAGACAGTGCCTGTCTTCCCTTTAAGGGTGGGCTGGATCTTACACATCGGTTCTAATGAATGAAATGAAGTGACGGAGTACAACCTTGGAGATCAGGTCACACAGGCACTGTGGTTTCTCTTCACTCTCTTGGATCACTTGCTCCAGGTAAGTTAGCTGCCATTGCTGTGGACAAACAGCCTAAGAAGAGGACTGTGTGGTGAGGAACTGTGGCCTTCTGCCAATAGCCAGTGAGGAACTGAGGTTTTCTCGGTCTATAATCATGTGAGCGAACCTCTCTGGAAGTGGATCTTCCAGCCCCAGTCGAGCCTTCAGATAACTACAACCCAGCCTGGCTGCAGCCTCATGAGAGACCCTGAACCAGAGCCACTGCACTAAGAGACTTATGGACTCCTGACCATCAGCAACTGTGGGATAATAAATGTCTATTAACTAAACAGCTAGAATTTGAGGTTATTTGTTATGCGGTAATAGATAAGTAACCTACAAACTGATAAGCACACTTATCATAACCACAAAACAGAACAAATGAAAATAAAATAAAACTCATCACTTATAATTTTTAAAGGACAAAGAAACATTCTGAAGATAGCTCTCCTCATTTAGGTAAGCTTTGCCCCCAAACTCTTTAATCCAAAGGTATTACAGCAATTCAATTCACTCCCAAAGTAATTTTCCATGACTTGGAGCTTAAATGTTATGTTATTTACTTACAATGTGACACTGCATGCAAAAAAAGGAAAGAATAGCTGTTCAGTATGTAAAATTACATAAAACCTTTGAAATTCTTTTTTTTTTTCATGTTTATTTATTTATTTTGAGAGAGAGCATGTAAGCAGCAGAGGGGTGGAGAAAGGGGGAAAGGCAGAATCCCAAGCAAGCTCCATGCTGTCAGCACAGAGCCAGACATGGAGCTTGATCCCATGAACTGTGAGATTGCAAGCTGACCCGAAATAAAGAGTCAGACACTCAACCAGCTGAGCCATCCAGGCATCCCAAACTTTCGAAGTTCTTTAAGCAAGGTGAACAACTGAATGCAGAAGATGGGCCAAAGAAACTCTTTTCCCCATAAAGAAAGTTAAAACCTCAACATCCAACTTTAGGGAATGGAACAACAGTAGGCAATTAGCAGGCAGAAGCATACAATTTAGATATTAGTTAAAAACTATTATAACTTATTTTAGAAGAAAACATTCACTAGCATTCTGATCCCAGAAATTAGCAGCTTGCTCAGGACGCACACAATCAGTTCAGGTTACACAGTAAATGATGATGATCTGGCTGGAAAGTGTAGTTGATTTTCATGATTTCTAAAGTTAGCAAACATGACTTGTGTTTCCATCCCAATGTAATCATGACTATTAATCCAGAGACATTTTTTTTTTCTGACTAGGCATCATGGTATCTTGCTGGTTTTCAACGTCCACTTTCTCTACATGATGGCTCAGCCCAGGGCTTTGCAACCGAGTGCATGACAGATAGGTTGACTAAGGACAGCAGATATCAGCTTATGCATAGGTGACTTACAGCTCTCAGCCAAAAACTAGGCCCAGGCAATATGCCTCTGCCGTCACACTCCTTCTAGAAAACTCCTCATGAAGTTGCAATTTTAAAAGAAATGTTTTCCCATCAAAACTCAATAGCATTTTATAAGCACATATACTTTCTTCCTTTTCTGGCCTGCATGTAATTTAATATCAGGATTATTATCCATTTGTCATTTCAACCTATAATTTAGCAAGCCTTTTTGTGTTTGAGTTATGCTTCCCTCACACCTTCACTGTCAGCTTGCAGCTATAGATTCATTCAAGAAGCCATCTGGGTCATATTGGTTGACCTCTTAGAACAAACATTTTCCATGTTTCTTATTCTGCTTCCCTAAGAGACACCATTAGTTTTGTTCATCTCTATTTAAAATGATTTTATGACACCATAACATTTCAAGTTTTCCATATTAATCTTCATTTTATTTCTTGAAATACTTAGGCAAACAATTTTTGCTAAAACATCACTGATGAGAAATTCTCTTTCCCCTTTACTCTGCCTACTTAAAGTCAACTCTGAAAAAATAATAAATATTTGCTCTGAATCAGCTGAAAACCAGAAGGAAAGTTTAAAATCCAGTCTAGTAATTCACAATGTCTTAGAGAAAACATTGTCGTAAATAATTAAAGCAGAAAATCTGAATAGGACATCAATGAATGTCTATGCTCATAATTGGGATCCTATGTAAGAATTTAAAAATCTATTTTTTTCTTTTTTTTAAAAGTTATTTATTTTGAGAGAGAGAGAGAGAGAAAAGCAGAGAAAGAGGGAGAGGGAATCTCAAACAGGCTCAGCACTGTCAGTGCAGAGCCTGACAGGGGGCTCAATCCCACAGAAACATGAGATTATGGCCTGAGCTGAAACCAAGAGTCAGATGCTTAACCACCTGAGCCATTCAGGTGCCCCTTAAAATCTATTTTCTTATACACCAGTTCAAAGATGTCTGAGTGCAAAGGGAAAAATGATAGTAAAACAATTATGTAATCTTTGCCAATTTGCTAACAATGAATCTGCACAAAATCAACACCCAGAGGTGTAGGTGGTACTTACCCCACAGCCCAGACCATTTCCCCCTTCACAAGTGACCCTCCTTCTGCCTGGCTCGGGAAGCAGCCCTGCTCCACAGCCTGGGAGAGGACATAGCACGCCCCCCATCTGTAGCACGCACTCTTCAGTGCCATATTGCTGGTACCGGTTGTACTGTAAAAAAACAACATGGGTTTTAAAAAGTGATAATACTAAGATGTACTGTTTTAGCCAAAATGTTAATAGTTGGTGGTGTTTGGGTTTTCTTGCTAATCTGTTTTGGTAAAAAAAAAAAAAAAATTGGGGGGAGTAGGGGGGTGGATAAGGTATGGTCCAACATAAGGAAGGGCAGAACAGATAACTTTGTATTTCTAGAAACTGGTCCTAAATCCACCCTCCCCCCAAGTTTGGTTTTTAATATTACTACCATCAACTCCATTTAACAGTCTTATTTCACACAAATTTTAGGAAACATATCTATATTTTTAGTTATATGGACACATAATCCATCATTTTCAATCTTATCAAGGGATATATTTTCATGCCTCTATTCAGATGTCTATGGGTTTTTAAAACCATTAAAAATTTTTTTAATGTTTTATTTATTTCTGAGAGAGAGAGAGAGACAGCATGAATAGGGGAGGGTCAGAGGGAGAGGGAGATACAGAATCTGAAACAGGCTCCAGGCTCTGAACTGGCTGTCAGCACAGAGCCTGATGTGGGGCTTGAACCCATGAACTGTGAGATCATGACCTGAGCCGAAGTCAGACGCTTAACCGACTGAGCCATTTTGAAAATAGGTCCTGATAGTCCAACCTGTGCTAACTGTGGGCAGCCCACAGGATATCTGAGCATATCTGAGGAATACTGAGCACATTCAGCTTGATGAAGAAGATTCATGTTTTCCTTTCATCTTTCTTAAAGCATGGGTTCTTTTATCCCTGATTTCATCATGCTGTTGCATGGCTCGATCCCCTCCCTGGTTTCCCCAGCCCACAGCACAGAACTACACAGTGCAGATTCCAAGATCTTCCTATTGCAGCCCTGTTATTGTTCTCCGGTGTTATTTGATCATATTCTCTTCTAAACTCAGATCAACTCAAATGAATTTACTTGACTATTAATTAATTTATGAGACCTCCATTGACAGCTTGCTATTGTCAGACTGTGGGTGCTGGGGGTACTGAAGTGGACAAAACAGACACCTCTGCTCTCGTCCACATGCAGATAATAATACATGCTGAAAGGTTATATTTCAGTGGGAAGGAAAATACAAAACAGAAGAAACAGATTTGGGGGAATATGGGGACTATAATTTGAAGGGGTGATTAAGAGATAGGGGATGCCTTATGAAGAAGATACATGTGAACAAACATCTAAGGGAGATTAGAAAAAGCAAACCATGTGGCTACCCACTGGGATGGGTTTTCTGGCCAAGGACAGAGCATTACCAAGATGCAGAAGCCAGAATGTGCTCAGTGCTGTGAGATATGGCAGAGGAGAATGCGGCCGAGTAAGAGGCTATGGGGAATGGCAGAAAATACAGTCAGAGAGCTCTCGGGGATCTGGGCTTTGTAGGTCCCTGAAGGCCAGTAGAAGAGTCTGGCTGCCTTTCTGAGAGAAACAGGAACCACGGGAGATTTTGGAGCTGTGGGGTGACATAATTTGACTAATCTTTTAAAGACAGCCATCTGGCTGAAGTGTTCAGAATAGACTCTCAGGGGGACAAGGACATAAGGAGGAAGCAGAGGGGCAGGGAGGAGGTTTTCAGCGATCCACAGGGAGGATGGTGGTTCGAACCCGCAAGCTAGAGGTGGAGGTGGCGATCCGCTGGATACATGGTACAGGCAGAAATGGCAAAAATTTTAGGCAGAGTGGATACATGGCATGAGAAAAAAAAGAGAGTCAAATATGAATGCAATATTTTTGCCTGAGACGACATAAGGACACGCACGCACGCACGTGCGCACGCACACACACACACACACAGAATGAATAACTGAGATGGGAAGACTTTAGAAGAAGGACATCGTGTGCACGTGTGTGTGTGTGTGTGTGTGTGTGTGTGTAGGTTGGGAGTTGGGAAAAGGAGCCATTATTTCTATTGTGCTCATCTTCAGTTTAATAAACTGTTATGCATCTAACTTAAGATGTTGAGTGGCTAACTGAATGTATGAGTTTGGAGTTTAGGAGAAAGAAGTGGGTTTTAGATAAAAATTTTGAAATCATCTGTGCATGGAGGGCTAGGAGGAAAAGGGTTAGCATCAGGTCTCCCATGCATTTTCTCATTTTTCTGGCCCCAGGAAAGAAAGAAAGATGACTTGGTCAAATCCTCTTGTAAACATGTTAATGATACATCCATACAATGGCATTTGCTAGAAAAGATTCTTAACTGTGGAATACATTAAGCAGGAAATACATAAGTGATGAATGATTCCTTGAATGATGAGTGATGGGATAGCTTATATAATTGAGAGATTGCACATTCATGATCATTCCATGTACTTCTCGGAGACTTCATTTGTTAAATCTTGCCTGCAGTACACCCTGATATACTGAGAAACAACGTAGTCTGCTAAATGACACAGACTTCTCTGTGGTTTGTTGGTGCCTTATTTTTACCCACACCCTTGAAGTCATTAGGAAAGCGTGACACAAGGTTACATCTAGGATTCCTTTGAGTCTGATTTGACAGCTTTACTCTGTGTTATCTCTGTAGTTATGAGACTGGCTGAGACTATCTAACCTTTGTAGGGAAGATGAGAAGGAGTCAGGAAAGGGGACTGAGAAGAAGCAGCCTATGAAGCAGGTGGAAAATTAAAAAGATGTATGTGTTCTGGGAGCCAAGGGAACAAAATACTTCAAGGGAAGGGTGTCCTTGTCTCAAGGATAAATTGTCCATGATAAATTATCTCAAAAGTTGCCAAGAAGGCAATTACTGGAAGCTGGTTGGAGTTGGAAATGCAGATTTCATTGGGATCTTGACAAGAGCCATTTCAGAGGAGTCATAGAGCCAAAAACCTTTGTGGAGTCAAATGGAGTCAGGACAGAATTGGAGGAGAGGAATTCTAAGAGGCAAGAATGGGCCCTTTCCCTCCAAGGAGTATGGCTGAAAAGGAGAGCAGAAACATGGGGTAGCAGCTGAAGGGGACAGAGGGACTGTAAAGGATTTTCTGAAAATGAAGAAATATTATGTTTATATGCTGAAGGGAGTGAGTGGGAAGAGAGGAGAGAACAGATGATGTCAGCTGGGAAACAACCTATGTCCTTGGGCAGGTGGAAGAGCAAGATGTCAAGGGTCAGTAGAGGGGCTGGCTTTGGAGAGAAGGGAGCCTTCCTTAGCAAAGGATGGAAGGCACACTATCTGGGCCCAGGTGTGGACAGATGAAAGAGGTGTTAGAATATTGAGAAGAGAAGAAAGATTATCAATGATCAGGGGAGAGGGAATGGATGGAGAGAGCTGGCATTATTGCTAGGCAGCTCTAACAACCTATTTGTAGGCAGAGATTAGGAACTGAAAGGAAAAAAAAAGTCAGCGGAATTTTATGTTTTTCTCCAATACCTGGCTCCAAAGTGCAGAGTAGGCAGGAAGTTGGATTTAAGCCAGGTGGGGGTTTGGTCAGACTTATGTGAGAGAGCAAGGCACTCCTCAGTCCCTCCCCCGCTATGTGTTTTTGGCACACAAGATCCTCTCATGTAACTGTGAATGATTTTAATAACTATTTATCAGAACACTCTGAGATGCTCAGCTCAGTGCTGTACCACTAGACCTTTCAACATTTATGCATTGGCCTCGCCAAAATTGGTATGAAGTTTTAGTTTCACAAGATGAATGGGTTCTGGATATCTAATGTACAAAATGGTAGTACAGTGAATAATACTGTATTATATACTTGAAATTTGCCAAGAGGATAGGTGTTTCAGAACACCAAGGCTTTGACTTAACACTTTCTCTTTTACATGTGCATCTCCTTTCTTCAACACTGGTTTTTAAGAACACAGAGGATGGTAGAATAAAACACTATTCCACAATAGTTCATTGGCTTTATCTCACACATACAAGGATATAGAATAACAGTAGCAGTACTATCACTATGAATATGATTACTAAAAACCCCAAATATATTTTCACATGCTCTACCCTTTCTTCCGCCAAATTAAAAAAAATGTGTTTATTTATTTATTTTTTGAGAGAGAGCATGAGCAGGGGAGGGACAGAGAGAGAGGGAGAGAGAGAATCCCAAGCAGGCTCTGAGCTGTCATCCTGGAGCCCAGTGAGGGGCTCGATCTCATGAACCATGAGATCACGACCTGAACCAAATCCAAGAGTCTGATGCTTAACTGACTGAGCCACCCAGGAGCCCCTGTGCCAAGCACACTTCTGCTCAGTGGGAGGTCTTGTCTTGAGAAAGATGTTTGGCTGGTTAAGTTTTGAGTCCAGGGGACAGAGTCTCTGGTCTCTACAAACTTGACTGTAGACCTTTTCACATCCCCTCATCCTTTTTTATATTTGTATCTCCTGAATTGCTTATGGTATCTTTAAAAAATTTTCTTTTGTTCATGCATTTTTGAGAGAGAGAGACAGTGTGAGCAGGGAAGGGGCAGAGAGGGAGTCTGACACAGAATCTGAAACTGGCTCCAGGCTCTGAGCTGTCAGCACAGAGCCAGACGGGGCTCAAACCCATGAGCCACGAGATCATAACCTGAGCCAAAGTTGGATGCTTAACCACTGAGCTACCCAGGCAGCCCTTCTATGGTATCTTGTCCATAGCTGGTAAACAGCAAATTGTTATAGGTTGAGTTAATGAAATATATATCCAGTGAACATCAATTAATTAAATAATTCTAATAAAATAATCAATGGCAATGGGAATTAATATCAATGATGTGGGATGGTTTTCTGTTTTAAATAAATGACTCTCAAGCAACTGACCATTTTCTGATTTGATGACAGATTACCTATATGACAGATTTAACTAAGTGTTTTTACTACTATGATGATAGCTTTTATCTAGGAAGAAGTTAACTTATAGACAAAGTCCAATAACATTTTAGTATTCTTGCTGATGGCATTCATAGTGGTTTCAGATACTGATGAAATGTAAAATTATGTTCCTCTTTCCGTTCATTAGCTAAGGAATTTAAAAAATGACTTTATTATAGTCATTCTACTTATGATACACTCGAGAATTTGAGCATACAATTTCTTTCCTAAAGGAAGACAAATATTTTAACTTATATACCCGGTCATTTCTGATAATTAAAAAGTACACACATCTAAAATGAAACCTATGCCCACTGAGTCCTTTGCCTTTTTTTTTTTTAACATTGTGAAATTTGTAAGAACAAACATTTGACCTAGAGACAGTAATGAGTTAGTATTCGTAGAAAGTTTCATATCCTAAGGAAAGAATTTAGACATGTAATTACATGTGTGTCATTAAAGATACTTACTTGGTTCCCTTCAAGATGTGGCCCACATTTCCATAGATTCCTCTCAACTACCTAACTGGCGCAACCTTGACAAGGCATTAAAAGAACCCTACTATATATTTACCAGAGACTTGCAACAAATTCGCAGGAAGTAGAGCAGAATATTTACGTGCAACTGAGTGCAAAATACACACAACAGTGGTAAAGTGATAAATGGACCCCAATTGGTGAAAATGAATAAATGCTGATTCATTGATAGTACTTGCGTAATCTGCAAGTGCTTGTTTTCCTTATCCAGAATGTATGGTAGCATTTTACAATCAGGACCAAAGGAACGTGATTAATTTGTAATGTGGACTAGGCCTGGGTAGAATCTATTGTCAGGTGAGCACAAAAGTAGCAAATTCCCTAAAAATCAGTTATTTACTGCTTGTCTTTGGAATCAGATTGAGTGTGTGTATGCCTGTGTTTGTGTAGACATATTCATACTTACCTGCTAACGCTGTTTAAGCTATTAAAACTAGTTTGCAAATTTATACATATTCCTTCATAAAATGGATAATCCACAGATAACTAAGATGATTTAGAGAGACAACATGGCATTCACAAAAATTTTTGAAAATAAATTTTAATAAAGCATACTACTTTGCCCTAAGGAAAAAAGAAATTAAAAATTTCTGTGAAAGTGTATTCTGTTAGTGTGATCTATCTAGGTAAAAATCTCAACTCATTGGTATGGTTTATATTTTATTTATGGGAGGAGTAAGTTATTCAGTCTTTCTGTGTATTCTCATGAATTCTCCTAAAAGTGGAAAATATTCATTTTAAAGCATTAAGTTCATAGAAGTTTCAATAAACTCCTATTTTAGGAATCTAAATAATGAATCATGAGAGAGTATAATCAAATCGAGGTTGGATTTTGGTGGTCTGTAGGTAGTTAGAAGAGTTGATTTGGGAAGAATATTGTTCTGTAATGAAGCAAGAGTCACAGGTTCAAATCCCATATGGGCCAGTTAGCTTCCTTCCCTTTCTTGCGAGCCATTGACTGCATGCTAAATACTGGTGGTCACTGGAGGAGTCAGGCTGGGAAGGGTCTGTGCCTGACTACCCTGCACCACTGAAAAACCACCTAAAAGGTGGTAGGAAGACAGAGACCTCTCGGTGGTGATGTGTGATTTGCATGCTTTGATAAGAAAAGAAAGCAAAAAGGAACAAAACTACAGCCAATGTGAAGAACAGGAATAGCAGGTAAAACTGGGAAATGTTCTGTCAAAATGAGTCACATCTTGTCAGCAATCCACGAGCTGCACAGCAGCCTTTCAGTTTCAAATCCTCTGAGCAGAGGAGACTGGTTTTGTTCTGCCGTGGAATTTTCCAGAGTATCCTTTTGGGGGCACTCAGGTACAGCTACAAAACTACCCCTCCACAGGCTGGGACCTGTCTTGCTTTCCCTTTCTAAATCCTGGCGTCTGTTAAGTCTTAGCCACAAGCACCGGGGGGAGTCCCTCCCCGGGTCCACAAGCACCCGGGGTGGGGGGAGTCCCTCCCCGGGTCCTCTCTGGTGATCCCCCTCTTGGAGGAGAGAAATCCCCATCGGAAATACCATTCACTCAGCTACGGCTCCGTGTCAGGTGGCGGTGCCGACACCGTGTCTATAAGTTCATTCTCTGTCTACTCTGGGGACTGAAACACAAGGCCACTGAGTTACAAAAAAGTTCAGTCCTTTGCTGAACTTCACAGAGGCAGGAGCCCCCCAGCCCCCTATCAGAACTCAGGGCTGTGGCTCTAATAACCACCTCTTCCCCAATACCAAGCGGCTTCCGTTTTCTCTCTTTTTCCCTTTTTATCAAAAAAAAAAAAAAAAAATTTCAGCTTACTCTTCCTCAGTCATCTCTTGGAAAATAATGAAAAACAGCTTATTATAGAATTTCCTTTTTGGATAACAAATCTAAATAACTCTATAGAGAAACACACATTTATGATTAATCCATTTCTCCTTGCTATGCGGACGATGCCCTATTTTCTGTATGCATTAGAATTAAAACAAAACAAAACAAACCAAACCAAACCACAAACGCTTGTTAAATCCTCAGTAACCTTAATCTTATTTTTCCTCATTTGCAGGTAGTTAGCCCCGGGAGAGTTGGTGACAGCCTCCGTGGTTGTACCCGTTACAGTGCTCTTTGCATTCTCTGTTCTGCTGCTAATAATGTTTTCTTCATCCCTGGACATCTGTCATGGACTGATGAAATAAACTGGCTAGAGAAAGGGCTGGACTTTGATCACTGTGTAGAGAAGCCATCAGAAATCATCAGAATGGCTGAAATCAGATGTAAGGAGAAAACAGATCAAACAATACTTAAAATATAATTGAAGCAATAGATTGTGTCCTGGATTGCAATTTATGGGTTTTCTTTTTTTAAGTTTTTATTTTTTAAAAGTTCTCTCTGTGCTAAATGTGAGGCTCAGACTCATGACCCCAACATCAAGTGTTGCATGCTCTACTGAATGAGCCAGCCTGGCACCCTTGAAGCATTTTTTCTTTTTCAAATGTTTTTGATGACATGATGATGTCAAAAAATATTTCAACTTCCAGTGGCTGTGGAATCTTCTGGAAAGGCTGTCAAAACCAATTGGCTTCTTTGTTGCTTGTCCTTGCTGTGGCCACAACAGTGCTCCTTGGAAGGCAAGGCTATGAAGGTGGGTACTTGCAAACTGGTTTTCTCACAGGAGTTTCTACAGTGGGTGTGACTCCTGAGAGTTCTGGACGCTCTGCAAACAGGACTGCTAAGCATATTCTTTTTATTAGGCAGGCAGCAGAGGGCCGGGGGCCCTGGACACCTGTTGTTTATCCTTTACTACAGTCCCTAGGAAATGGTTTATGAGTAGTACTACTCTTGGCCTCCAAACTTCAGGGCCTTACCCTCAGAGGAAGGCGATTTGTCTCTGACTTCACACTTGGTACTCATCACCTCTACCCACCTCCCGGGCTCTCCTTTTCTCTAATACATTTCCAAATGTTGGAGCTCCTTAGGGTTCATGTGGTCCCTTGTCTTTTTTCTCCCTGTGGAAATTGAGGGACTGAAATGATGTATCCAAGAGCACTTGTAACACACATTGCTATAAAATTTAATTTCATGGATTTAAAATACCATCTGCATGCCAGAGACTCCACATTTGTCCTTCCATCTTTGACCCCTGACCTCCGTCTCCTCTGAGCTCCAACTCATACACCCAAATCCTGACTTGCCTCCTCCTCAATGCTTCAAGCCTAGCAAATCTATTCAGAGTTGAGCCACGGATTCCTCACTTCCATCCTCACCTCACCTTACCATCTTACCCATCTGGGGAAAATAAAACTATAGGACTCCTTCATTTCCCTGACCCATAGCTAATCAATCACTAAGACCTTTCATTCTACCTCTGAATATTCACTTCTTTATCTTTCCTCTGTCAACTGTCTTAATCCAGACCCTGTCCATATTGTAGCAAGACTAACTATCCTTGAAATGTAATTTGGTTCATGCCAGCCATGCTTAAACTTTCAAGAATTTCCCACTGAACTGAGAATTAAATCCAAATCTTGACCATGGCCTACATGGTCTAGATGGTCTTTGTCTTTTATCATTGTCCCCCTTGCTCATTATTTTCCAGTCACATTGATTTTATTTAGTGCCTTGAACAGAACAATCTCTTCACCTCTTGGGGGTCACTGAACATGTGCTTCCCTCTGCTTCGAATGTTTTTCATCCACTACAGAGATCTGAGCTCAGTGAGTAGCAGGTGCCCTCTCAACCTTTACTTCATGGTCCCTTGGCTCCTATCTACAACAGGTTAAATCTCAATCACTGTTTTCATCTTAGCCCTTATCATGATTTGTTTCTGCAATTTCCTTGTTTGCCATTTTATCTAACACTAGCACAATAGTAGTATAAGAAGTATTCACAAACTATTTGTTGAATGAATGAAGGAAAGTTGTTTCCTTAAAATTCTGGTGATTGAAACTAAGTTGGGGAAATCTGGTATCAACGGAGGGACTTCGGGAGTACATTTCTCCCGAAGGCTCTCAAAACCCTATGGACTGACAGATGTCATTCCTGGTTTGTTTTGTTTTGTTTTGTTTTGTTTTGTTTTGTTTTGTTTGTTTGTTTGTTTGAAGGCTTACCTAGAGTAGCATATTACCTACGATGTGATAATATCTTTTCCAAGTAGTTTGGATTGGGGTCTGGAGGGGAGCGGAGAGGTGTTTTATGAACATGAACTGTGAACACAAATCAGAGATAGGGCCGAGAAGCTAGAGTGAATATATTATGTTAAATGCCAAGGGTTTTTAAGTGTATTTTCATTTTAGGAAGGTAATTATTTATAGTGTTTAATGATTTATATTTAATCTGGATCTCAACAATCAAGTGCCTATTAAAGACCAATGCAAATGGAAAAGAATCACATAAGGAGAAATTGATAACTGGTAAGCACCTCCGCCATCCAGCGATGGATTAGTAATTAACCAGAATCTGTGTTCGTCTTATCAATTCACTTTTAGGCGAACATTACACTTATTTTATTGCCTACCTTTTGTTACTAGTTCAATCTACTGATTGAGTTTAAAGAATGTAAATGGTATTTAAGTCAGAAACATTTCAGTGTAGCATTTAGTATTTGTAACCTTGCAATCCTATTTATTTACAAAAATTCTAAGAGTGGGTTGACCATTATTCTTCCTTTTCTACAGATGGAAAAGCCAGTGTAGAGAGGGACTGAAATGATTTGTCCAAGGCACTTGTAACACACATTAATATAACATTTCATTTCATCAAGTAATAACAGTTGCCTCAAGCATCCAGAGAGAGGCGGAATGTTTCACTATCTCTGGGCTGGAAGGCCCACCCCAAGGGCAAGAGCAGGATGGCTGGACCGCTCTGCTTTCTTTCAGCGACACCTGCCCTGAGGCCACCAGCTTTTGTCATGTGTCATCAGGATAGAAATATCCTCACTGGTGCACAGGTTAATATCAGCCCCCAGAGCAGTCCCTGGCTCCCTTGTCAGTTCTGCAGTCTGACTGCCCACCCGCACGTGGCTCTGCACCCTTTTCCCTACCTGGTCCTTTGGTGCCCAACTCCCGCCCCGCGCTGGGGAAGCCGGGGCCAGGCAGAGCGACTGCCCTGTGACTTCAATCTACTCCCAGTGTTTCTCTCACATTCTTTCCTCACTGAAACTGGCTCATGCCCTAGGGCACTACTTCCCTGACGGCTCCCTCAGTGTTCTCTGCACACTGTGTGCCACCAAGCATCACTCTGTTACATTCCAAGTAGAACACTTTTCTTCTCTCCTGAAGCCCTCTAGCTTTGAATTTCGAGCCATGAGTCTCCATTGGGTGCTCTTTCTCCACGGGGAGACAGCTCCTGAGCCCCACCTCCCTCCCCCTCTCTGTCTCCCTGCTCACCCCTACCCCTATTTCTTGAAGATTCAGTTTGTGACTCTTCAGAACTCTTTCCGAGCCTGCTCTGCTGATAATTCTGGAAGATCTCAGGGTCCACATGGGCCACACCTTCCAGCGCCCTGGCTTTCTGAGTCTGTAACCTCAACTTCTCTAGTCAACTTGTCCTCTGTCCTAACTCAGCCGCCAGCCCTTCCAGCCCTCCCTGGCCTCACCATTGCCGGACCCTGCATGTGTCCACAACCTCAATGTCAAGAATCCCATTCCTCAGCCAAAACCTACTTTTCTGCCTTCAAACTCTAAAACTCAAACTTCAAACTAAAACTCCAAAAATCCTCTGGACCCACTGGGATCTGGGACCAACAGATGCAACCACCTTTCCTGTCCCTTTCTCTTCTCATCTCACCCTCACCTCTCTGCTCTCCCAGCTAAAGACCAAACTCTGAGTTAAAGCCAACTCTGTACTTGCTGGAGCTGTGTCTACACAGTTGAATGTGACAGAAGGACACCAGGCTGATGGATCTCACTCCAAACTCATTCCTGTCCCAAGTTTATTCACTCCCTACCCTCCTTAATGACATTTTCATTATCCTTTCTTCTCCCTGGAAAGCTCCCCCCCATCTCCACTCTCAGCTGACAACTTGGCTTCTTATTTCCCTGAGAAAAGAGGAACATAAATGACAACCACCTTCCATATTCTGCCATCATCCTCATTGCTACCAGGCTGAGCTGCCTGTATTCTTGTCTCAGGCTGAGCCTACACCCAGTGGTTGTGAGCCAGAACACTGGTCCCAACAGTCTCTCCTCTCCCCTGCATCACCAACACCCCACACCTCTACAGAGTTATTCTCACCAGTGAACAAACATCTTGCTTCTACGTCCCCCGGCCCCCAGCTATCTTATTTCTTTGCTGTCCTTTATCTCTAAATTCCTCAAGAAAGAAGTTACCTATATTTGCTCTCTCCCATTCTTCTTCTCATCTCACATGAACCCAATTCAAGCAGGCTTTCACCCTCCCCCTCCCCAGGGCAAGGTCACTAATGACCTCTAAATTTTGAATTCCAGTGTTCATTTCTCACCCCTTATCCTGCTTGGTCAGCACAGGGCATGGGTGATCAGCCCTCCTTCTAGAAATGCCTCCTGCCTTTGGCTTCCGGTTCACACTCTCCTGGATTTCTTCCTACCTCACTCCAACCCCATTTTGCATTTATAATGTTTTGTTACATTATAAACACGTATACATTCAGGTCTCCACTCACAAATCACCTGCTCAGTGAGGTCCTTCCTGACCACCGTATATAAAATTTCATCTCTTCCCCCAGTTACCACAACCCTCTTTTTGACTTTGTTTTTCTTTATGGCTATAAAAACCAACTAGCATAATACATACAGAACATTTTTGTTTGTATATAACTTAACAGTTTTCCCCCGATAGGTATTTCTTTTTTACTCCTTTATCTCTATAATTGAAAATGGTATATAGCAACTGAGCTGGTGCTCAGTAAGCATCTGCTGAATGAAAGGAAAGATGGAAGAAAGAGTGTTTTTTTTTTCCCTTCAGGAAATAAAGATCAATATTGCTGTGATGCCCTACGTCTCCATGTTGCACAGCTAATCAGAATAGTATTGATTTTGATTATGGCTCGATTAAATTTCTGGGAGAATGCAAAGTGGCCTGACTTTTATGCAGATCTAAGATGAATGCAGTTGGCTTCTATCCCTGCTAATCACCAATGACTCTTAACACAAATATGGAAATAATTTGCAAATATTGGTACAAGTTAGAAGAGAAAGCTCCATTATCTGGGAGGAAATGTCAGGGTAACAATGGATAATTCTTACTTTAAGAAATCTCTTGGGTTTCACAGGAAAATGGCTGTGAGATTCATGTGTTTTTGTAAATAGGCATGTTTGAGGGAGTGAGTAAATGACTCTTCCCTACATTTGAATAAACACTTATGCCTGCTGGATTCTGGAATTTGCAGTCTGAAAATAATGAAGGAAGCATTCTGAAACCCATTAATCCAGAGGGTTGGAAATTATTCCAGTTTTTTATCCTCCCCCAATTAATACCTTTCTGCTTTTAGTCTAGTATTGGACACGGGGTGGTCCAACTTTGCAACATATACATACCAAAGAAAAACACACAAACCAAAAACTTATCAACAACACTGAGCTTCCCCCTCTCCCTTTGCATGTTCCCTATTCAGACTTGGCAAAGATGACCTTTGGGAATATCCAATAAGGGAGTGTGAAGTGGGTCAACCACCATGTTGTCAATTATCTGGTGTGTTTCGAGAATAACTTGACATCAAGATTTAACATAATACTATGGAAGCTGTAATTCTATGTGAAGATTAAGAAATTTGTTTTTATGTGGTCAAAAGTGTGTGTGTGTGTGTGTGTGTGTGTGTGTGTGCGCCTGTGTGTGTGCCCATGTCTGTAATTCAGCAACTTGAATTATTTCCTAAGCATATCTGCTTAAAATTTGACATCTTACCCAGCACCACAGTACTTAAATAATCTACCTTTGAAGGGCCACCCTTTGTATATAAGTCACACATTCCCATCCATAGAGAAAGTTGCTGCAGTGAAATACAGATAATGTGAACAAAGTGCAAAAGTCTGGTGAGGAGAGCCTGCACACTCGCCTGCCGACATTATGTCAGGACTCTCTGTGATGACTGGGCTCTTAGGCATAATATATCTCGGCACTTACTTGTTTGTCTATCTGCTGCTGGCATCCTGAGATGAAATGCTCTGGCAGATAGCAGATGTACCAATTAATAACCTGTCAGATCTGATGGATAGAAGAGGAAAAGAGTGTCCTCACACATATCTGCGGCATGGCTTTCTTCCCCATTTTAGGGCGCCGAGGGTCAGGAGACACACTCTACCTCCCTGGAGAGCACCCAAACTGTCTCATTAGTGTCTATCTTTCATGACACCCTGGCGCCACCTTTGAGAGGCTGACTCACCTGCTCTTCTCCAAGAATCCTGAAGTGATGGAGCTCTTTAATCAAGGAGTTGGGGCAGCCAGCTGTTGGAAAAGAATTAATCACAAACATGTTATTCCCATTCTGGTCAGTAACATGTTCTTACGTGCTGTTATGACTGTCAACCACAGTGTTGTTAAGGGGGATGCAAACACCTACTTGCAAAACACGATCTAAACAACAACAAAAAAGCAATACCTCCAAGGGGCCTGTGACTGCTGCCTGGTCCCCCACTGCAACACAGGAAGGGGCCACAGGTGAGCCCAGCCAGGCTCTTTCTCCCTCCTGATTGTGACCTGGGCTTTCTGTGGCTTTAGCTCACCGTAACATTTCTACCCAGTATGTTACTTGTCCCTGTTATAGAGCCAGGCTTCTGTGGGGCCAGAGTGGGAGAGTTGGTGAGTTTAGGTCCATTTTGCTTAGATATCACATCCCACTTCCTCAGCTCTGAAGACTGGGCTCTGCACATGGGAGGTTAAGAATGAAGACAGAGTAGCTAGACACTATATCTTCATGGGATTTGGCTGTAGTGTAGAACCTTGCCTGGTTCTTCAAGGAGGCTCTATCAACACCATTAGGATCCTGGGGGAGCCTGAGTGGCTCAGTCGGTTAGGCACCCAATTCTTGATTTTGGCTTGGGTCGTGGTCTCATGGTTTGTGAGTTCCATCCCCACATCAAGCCCTGCATCAGGTTCTGCATTGATAGTGTGGAGCCTGCCTGGGATTCTCTCTCTGCCCCTCCCATGTGCTCATTCTCTCTCTCAAAAAAAAAAAAAAAAAAAAGGATAAACCTAAAAAAAAAAAGGACCATAAGGAGCCCATTTTTCAGTTTGGAAAGGGGCTTTTATGGAGAGGAACTGGGAAGAGAACCAGGAGAGCCTGGGTGCCCAGCCCCTTCCATCCTACCCCGTCAACAGGAGCCTCTTCAGGCTTTCACATTTTCATTCTTCAGTTGTAAAGAGAAATAAGTAAATAAATTATATATATGCATGCCAGCACATGCTTAGTTATCATTTAAAATATGTTCCATCCCTGTCCTTTTAATAGAATATTTTCTCATATGACTTTGTAGTTCTTTATAATATTAGCTCTAGTAACAGACATTGACACAAAAGCTTATTTCCTAGATACGATCCATGGATTACATAATCTGCTGAATTTTCTGCTAAGGCATTGGGTTGTCTGCAACATGCACCAAAGCAATCACTGTGCTCTTTTTCCATGTTATTCTGCATTGTCCTGTACGAATGATGGGAAGTGCTGAGGACGTTTGGCTGGGGAGGACAGGCTGAGGAAGGAGGGACTTGTCATATTCATGGGGGAGGGGTGAAGGGGTTATTCTTCACAAGAGAGATTAGATTTGTGCTTTATTCTAGAAGGCAGGATGAACACAAACTGGCAAAAATTACAGCAACAGATTTGGGTTCAATATAAAGAAATTTCTATCTGAGGACTGGAATATATTGCCTTATAAGGTAGTAACTGCACGTTTTCAGACACAGGCTAAATGATGATTTCTACAGGGTATTTTAGAGACGAATTTGACGGGGTCAGTTCCAACTCTGAAATTCGGTGGTCACATAAAATGTTGAAACACGGGTTTAGTTTTTGATATTGTATTTGATCCGGTCTTTGATATTATAACATTTCATACTTTGAGAAAGTGGTTTATAATGCTCACTAAAGTAGTACAAAAGAATTTTAAAAATATAAACAAAATGTATAGCAGACCATGTCACCACCTGACAACAGGCCAGGGAAAGAAAAGAAAATCCTGAGGTGAATGTTTTGGTGGAAAATGTAGTATGTTAATTGCCTTAGGCATGTCCAGTACTATAAAGAAGAGAAGCTAGATCCCTGATGTTAGAAAATATTGAATTGTGTTCATCCAACTGGACACCACAGACGTGCAGCCTGAAGGTTCTTTTTGAAGTGGTGTTCATGTCAGAGTTGCTTCTCTGATAATTATCTAAATAATTAGTAAAAGTTATGCTGGATCATCTGATTGGCTGCAGTTCAATCTAAAACCATGGTGGAGGCTCCTGGATGGCTCAGTCAGTTAAGTGTCCGAATCTTGAATTTGGTGCAAGCCATGATCCCAGGGGCGTGGGATCAAGTCCCTCATTGTGCTCTGTGCAGAGTGTGGAGCCTGCTTGGGATTCTCTCTCTCTCTCTCTCTCTCTCTGTCTCTCTCCCTCCCTCCCTCCCTAACTCCTCCCACTTGAGTACTCTTCCTCTAAAGAAATAAAATTTCTGAAAACAAAACAACAACAACAACAACAACAAAAAACTCCCCACAAAACCACAGTGGAAGTTTAGCCTCATGTGGGTTCTTCACTTTTACACCATCTTGGGAGCAAGTCCTTCTGTGAAACTAATGAGGAGAGAGCAGAGTTCCAGGGATGCATTCCCAACATGTGGGGGCCCCATAGTCTGGCACCAAGGGCAGGAGGTTCACATGAGGGAGGTAGTGTGGGCACATGGTTGTAGAGGTTGTAGGCATGCTCTGATCAGGGGATGTTGGGCCACCGTCCAGGACCTCATTTGCATCCCCAAAATAACTTAGTTTCAGGAAATGCTACCACCCGGCATATTAAATTCATAGAGTTAACTGGAATGCTTTTTTGGTTTTGTGTTTTTATACTTAATTTATAAATGTTCATTTGGGCTTTCCAGTTGTATAAGCATAAAACATTTATGTCTAAATTTATTTCTAGACATATTTAAGAGAGATTATTTTATGAAATAATCACATTCAACCTTAGAAGTTTTAGAGGACATTTTTTTTAAAGTCATCCTTTACATCCCTCAAGTTTGAGAAAAACTGATTTGATTTCTTTTAATGCCAGGTAAAATAAGAAACAGAATTTAAAATTAGCCTGTCTTCAGGATTTGTATTCTAATATTCTCCTAAGATGTAACTACAAGGATTGATGTCAATGAGCGTTCCAATATAAACATCTTTCATAGAAGACTAGATAATTACCCAGAACACCTGGTAGGTGGAATACAATATAATAAACAAGGACAGACCCAGCATTAGTTAGAAGGGAAGACTCGGGAGGGGTCAAGGCACTTATGAGACCATGAAGGGGCATCGGTAACGGTGTTCACCACAGCAACACCAGTGTGAGAAACTGTCAGACGTAAACTTGGTGTGAAGGCGAGGTTGCAAATCACAAAACTAGAAACACAAGACACAAGTGCGGAATTCCATAGGGTGAGGAGGAGGCGTGGAGGTGCAGCGGGAAGAAAGGGCCTGGCAAGGAAAGACTGCATGAGCGTGCTGTCACTGGTGGTGATGTACTCTTGCTTTTTACAAATTCTTCACACAGGGCTACACCCGCATGGCAATGGGTTATCTTTTGAAGCCTCCAGCTGTCTACTTGGACCAGTCAAATCCTCATGGTGGGCTTCAGGCCCCTGATGGGTGGTCTTTTCTTAAGACAGCAGATGAGAGGGCCCCATTATAATGTGCACGTGGGACTCATGCCATCATCCCGTAGGGTTTCTGTCTCATTAAGGAGCCAGTGGCCTTGGACATCTTCCACCGCATGGCCCGCTGCAGTCTCTGAGCCCTTAGGCCACAGTCGCCTGCCCTGTGCTCCTGACCACCCAGTAGGAGGCTGTGTCAGCCCTGACATCTGCATGGAGGGCTCCCTGCCTCCTTCAAGTCCTTTCTCACATGTCACCTTCTCACTGAGGCTATTTGAGACCACCCTGCATGAAGCCACAGCCTGTTTTCACCACCCACAGCAGCCTCATCACTGCTGTATTTTCTGCACGGTGAAATCGGCTTCTAACATACCCTATACTCCATGTAATTTATCTTCCATCACCCACCGCTGAGACCCAAAGGTGACAAGGGCAGGGACGGCCGCTGTCTGGCCACTGCTGTATCTGCCACGCCCGGAACAGTGCCTGGCTGTGGCAGCTGTTCAACAGCAGGTGCCCTGTGGATGAGTCACCCGCCATGTGCTCACTGCCCACCCAGACGGGCGACTGTGGCACCTGTGAGGGGCTCCCGCACCACCATACCCTTTCCCTTCCCAGACGCCTCAGCTCTGAGCTCCTGCCCTGCAGGTGCTTCGTTTATTGGTTAAGTGGTCTCTTCTGACCTCTCACCTCTCCAGCCTCCTTGCCCACCTCTCTCCCCTCCCTGATTTTCCTTCTCCAGGTCCAGTCTTATCAAATCACAACATGTGTAGCAACCGGGGATAGAAGGTCTAACAGACATTGCACCATCCACCTGACTCTGCATTCTTGCTGAGTGTGGGGCTGCTGCAGATTTGGGGTTCACTCCTGGTCAGGCCCTGGGGGAGGCTTGCCCTTCACTCTTCTTTGGCCAGCACCCTCTCTTCTCCCTTGGGGGGGGTCTCCAAACAATCACCATCCTTCTTAATTAGCCTCTAACACTTCATGCTCACAATGTGACCTCACTTGACGCAGGTGTCAGTGCTCTCATGAATGTGGAGATGTTAGAGACAGAGGCCCGGCTCCCCTCAAGGAGGGACCGTAGTGACAGCTGCACCCTGAGCTGCAGACACTTGCCCCAGCTGAGGCCATGCCATCTTAGGGCTTCAGTCTGCTTCCTGGGACAGGGAGGGGGTTGCCCAGCTGGTCTGTCCCAACACCAGGTATCATGGTGGCATTTGCTCCCCGGCCCTGCAGGCAGCTGAGGCTCTGCAGGGCCTGAATGGCAGTGTGACTCCTTAGCCTGCCCAATCCCCTCCCTCCCTCACCTCTCCCAGGTGCGATCCCAGTGCACTTCTGTACCCCATGCTCTGCCTCGGACTTGGCTTCCAGAGAACCTACTTGGCAGCCTTCCTGAATTGCGTATCCCTTCCCAATTATTATCCCCTGTATCTATCCCTCTCAGTTCCTCCAGACTGAAAGAGGAAACAGGAGTCATTCTTCATCATCCTGCCTGGCCCTGCGCAGCCCCTGGTGGGCCTGGCTCACCACTTACTCTGTGGGCTCACACGGCTGCTCTGTGGTGCATCTGCTTCAAACTGGTATTCAAGTTTTCCCTTTATTTTTTTTAGATGTATATTTATTTTTGAGAGAGAGAGAGAGAAAGAGAGAGAGAGAGAGAGAGAGAGAGAGAGAGAGAGAACATGAGCAGAAGAGGGGCAAAGAGAGAGGGAGACAGAGGACCAGGAGCGGATTCTGTGTTGACAGCAGAGAGCCTGATATCGGGCTGGAATTCACAAACTGCAAGATCATGACCAGAGCTGAAGTCAGACGTGTAACTAACTGAGCCCCTTGGGCATCCCCAAATCTTCCTTTTAAATATTCAGCAAAAATCTAGCCTTGAGCATATAGTTACCATCCTCTCTTTCTTTCTCCTTTCAGCCAATTTTCTCTGAAAAAAAGCCTACAGCTACAATTTGAAAACAGCAATTGGAGGTATGGATTGCAGAAGGGAAATACCAAAATTGAGGATTTCATGTCTTTTAAAAAACTACTGCAGTCATGGCCTGGCTTGAGCTTCTGTTCTGCACTAACTAGCTGGCTATGTGCTCCGGTATGAATTAATTACTCCCAGGGCCAAGTCCTTCACCAAGAATAATCACCATCTCTACCTCAAAGCAGTTTTGAAATTTTTTAAAAAATTTTTTAAAATGTTTTTATTTATTTCTAGGAGAGAGAGAGAGACAGCGTGAGCAGGGGAGGGTCAGAGAGAGAGGGAGTCACAGACTCTGAAACAGCCTCCAGGCTCTGAGCTGGCAGTCAGCACAGAGCCCGACGCGGGGCCCAAACCCACAAACTGCGAGATCATGACCTAAGTGAAAGTTGGAAGCTTAACCGACTAAGCCACCCAGACGCCCCAACTCAAAGCAGTTTTGAATGTGTGTGAAAGCAACACAGAATGACAAAAAGAAAAAAAAAAAGGTGAATGTACTGCTAATGATAGTAATGGCATTCCCACATCTAATGACTGCTGCTGCTACTTCTTTAAAAAAAATCATTTATTAGGGCACTTGGGTGGCTCAGTTGGTTAAGTATCTGGCTTCGGCTCAGGTCATGATCTCATGATTCATGAGTTTGAGCCTCACATAGGGCCCTATGCTATCAGTACAGAGCCTGCTTTGGATCCTCTGTCCACCCCCCTCCCTTGCCCCTTGCCAGGTCGTTCTTTCTCTTTCTCAAAATAAATAAACATTAAAAAAATTAAAAGTTTCATCTATTTAAAAGGGAAGTGGCTACTTGAAACAATTGCCACATGATCTATTGTCTTAAGAAATAAAGGTCAGGACTTCCTTTTTCAGCTATAACAAGTGAAGGGCGTGGAAATTAGTACTCCCATCCTTACAGTAAGGAACATCTGGGAAAACTGAAAACCAGCAAGTTTTCTTAGACCCATGAGAACTGATGTCACCCTGGAATCTCAAGAGACAGGCAAATCCAGGAAGTGACAAGTGGACCTGCTTACGTGGACCTGAAGTCACTGGAACCACAAAGTGGTAAGTACCTTTACGTGTCAATTTCGATGAATTACAGATTAGAAGTCAGCGATTGTCAGAGTGATTAAAAATAGACAGAATGAGAAATGTAGGTTAGATGCTGAGTCATTTTCCTTATCAGAAGAAATTCTGTACCATGTTGGCTTTAGCAGATGATTTACCAAGTGAAAGTCCCAAGACTCTTCAGTGGCGGGTTTCAAAGTTGATGTGATGGGGACCCGATCACTTTCTCTAGTATTGTTAGATTAGAGAGTAAAAGCCATTATTTGTCTTGGGAGGGCAAATGTGAAGCTCTAACTTGCTTGGGAAACATATGAAACAATGGTTTAGGATGAGAAACACTGGATAGTAGAGTACGTCTGAAGCTAGACACTTACATTTGTTATAACAGTCTTTCCTTGAAAAAAATATTGCTGAGAAGTGAACTTCTCAGTATTACTTTCACATCCAGAACTATTTTGGGTGTCATACAGAAGGAAAAGCAGTGTGATATTGCCTGTAAAGACTTTACAAATCTAGTTGGGTTGAAAGAGCAGACTAAACGGTTGCACTTCTGTGAATGAAGAACATGTATAAAATCAAGAACGTGTGAGGCACGGACATGCATATCCGGCCACAAGGTCCTTCCCAAACATACATGGAAAAGAGCAGCTGGTGTTCAGACGAGGAGGTATCTTCCTGGTTGTCCCCGTCCTGTGATCCTCCTCCGCCACCCTCCCATGGGTGGCTTCTCTACCCTATGTGCGGGGGTGCGGGTGGAACTCTGCCTCCCCCCTCCCTGACCCCTCCCCCCACTCCCAGGTCCCTGGCCCCAGAGGAAATGAGAAATAATGATGAAGCAAGAGCAGAAGAACATGAACCACTAACTAGCTGTCATGTCTCCCGTCAAAGATAGTGTGTCAGCTCTAGAGCCTTCAGTTCCTACTTGTAAAAACAGGAGTAAGAATATTTAGGGGCACCTGGGTGGCTCAGTCGGTTAAGGGTCCGGCATCGGCTCAGGTCATGATCTCACAGTTCGTGGGTTCAAGCCCCGCGTCGGGCTCTGTGCTGACAGCTCGGAGCCTGGAGCCTGTTTCAGATTCTGTGTCTCCCTCTCTCTCTGGCCCTCCCCTGCTCACGCTGTCTCTCTCTCTCTCTCTCTCTCCTAGATATAAATAAAAATATTTAAAAAAAAAGAATATTTAATTATGGGATTGCTGTGAACAATGTGTGTGGGTATCTACATAGTTGTCTATATATCACCCAGCAGAGTTCTTTGTACAAGGTTGACTCAGTGGATGCTATTTTGAGTCTCTGGAGAGCAGGGGCACTTGTCAGACTTCTTGAAATGGCTGTTCTGCCCCCAGAAACCCTTGTTCCCTGAACCTTCAATATTTAGAGGCCAATTTTGCTAACGGAGCACAATATCCAATTACATATTTGAGATTTATTGTGACAATATGCTGAAAACCAGTAGATTATCAAGTATGTATGTGTGTGCGTATTTATAATGTATATATATACACACATACACACATATGTTCACATGACCAGATCATACATGCTTAGAAAAAGCATGGTTAGTATATACTTAAGGCTTTAAGTTTGTTGCCTTTTATTAAATCATTTATTCATTTGCTCACTATAAAAATCTCAAAGGATTAATAAGCAATTTGATATTTTTATTTGATATCCTGAAACTTTATGACATATCTATCTTTTTGAACTAACTGGAAGATTTTATTTTATTTTATTTTTTAGTTTTTAATTTACATCCAAGTTAGTTAGCATATAGTGCAATAATGATTTCAGGAGTAGAATCCAGGGATCCATCCCCTATGTATAACACCCAGCGCTCATCCCCACAAGTGTCTGCTGGAAGATTTTTTTTATCTCACTGGTCATTTCAAATTGCATGATTTATGCATCTGTGTTTACAAAGTGAATTAACAGAGGCAAACAGGAAAATAACTTAAGCCCTAGATCACCAAGCACATCCACTTATTCAAATACGTGAAAGGAAAACTAACTCCAATTTTTGACAAAAGGGACAGTTAGCAACTGCTTAATGTACCTTCTGTTTAGCCTTCTGAGTCAGCCATAACACATAGTAAGGGCATCACTTGAGTGTGTAATCAACAGATGGATGATTATGGCAAACAAGCTGTGGCTTAAAAACAAATATTCCACAAAGATGTCAAAGAAGGGAACCGATGACTCGCATTTCTGTTTAACCAGAATGGATTTGTCTTTTTTTTTTTAAGTTTATGTGTTTATTTTGAAAGAGAGAAAGTGTGCATGAATGTGTGCACACCAGTGGGGGAGGGGCAGAGACAGAGGGAGAGCATCCCAAGCAGGCTCTGTGCTATCAGCGCAGAGCCTGATGCAGTGCTTGAAACCCACAAACCTTGAGACTATGACCCGAGCCGAAGTCAGGAGTCAGACACGTAACCGACTAAGCCACCCAGGCGCCCGGATTTGTTCTTTATTGGGGGAGGTGGAGGGAGTTCCGTGTTCTACTCATGGCCGCTTTGTAATATTAATGGTGACTTGCTATTTGTCACCAGGTTATGAGTGACAGAGCTGAGTAATTGGCAATTCCACCTCGACACTCTACATCTAAATCCCAGACTGTATGCTACTTTCTGCCCTGCCATTGTGGTTTCACGAAAAATGCATATTAGATTTTGCATATAAAAAAGCCAGAAGTTCAGAATCTCATATGCCACATTATTTGAATCCTCGAACTAATACGATTAGTCTGTTTAACTTGAACACACATTGTCTTGTGTCTGGGGGAGAAAATATTCTACCGTAGAGATACCAAAAATCCATGCACAACGACAAAGAAAACAAAAGCAAAACAAAATTTTAGAGGTTGAAAGTGTTCATCATGGAGTGATGAAAAAAACGAACAAGGGAGTATGACCACGGGCCTTCTCTGGTGGTAGAGCTAGTCTTCATAGTCATACCATATGTCCTTGTATTCCCCAGGAAAGATAATATACTCAATACGAATGCATTGGCCCACATATAAAGCTTGGATCACTGGCAACTGGTTAAATTGAATTAAAAGGTCTTTTCGGGGCTCCCACGTCTCATGCCAATCACAGTTTCTGTTGTGTTTAACTACTTGTTAATATCTGCTTTTCCCACCCTGAACTCAGACTCCTTGAGAACAGGGACTTGCTCACAACTTCATCGAGGTGGGAACTGTGTCTGCCACAAGGGTAATACTCAATAAATATGTGCTGAATGAATAAATAAATTAAGAGGAAAGGCCGTTGCCTTCTGGTTCTCACAGACAAGAGCACTGGAAAACAGACGACTTTACAAGCCTGTGTAGAGTTAATTTAAAGCCCTATGAGAGAATGTTTATTTTGCCCTAGGGTCAGGATGTAGGATCTCAGAAATTAATGCATTTTTTAATTAATTCAGAAAAAATGCATATCTAAAATGCAAAGTTTAATTTTTAAACACAAAATTTTAACATACTACTACTCAAGCAAGAAAGAGTTCTTTAAATGTTCCATTTCCTACTGGCCTTGTCAAAATAGAGCTCATTTTCAGTGAGAGTAGGGTTCTGTTATAAATGGAAGACAGAGGCCAGGTCTGCCATGTGGATCCTGAGGGGGCCCACTTTGATGGGGAGTCACTCAGACCATTGTGGAAATGTCAAAATATCTTCCTTAGGACAGCCACACAACTGCCAAATGAAATCTGATGATTTTGTTTCTAAAAATGGTGATCCGAACTAATTCTTGTGTTTCATGGACTTGCATGCATTTGATTGCTTCAATGATCAAAGATAGATTTATATAACTCATAGTCGTGTGTTCAAGAATGAAAAACAACTATTGGCTGTTACTATCCCTAGACCAGCCCCTTTGTCAGGACAGAAGTACCTTTCATAATGTCCCCCACAGTTGCATTTCAGACCCTGTCTCAAGACTTCGGTGCCAGGGACCAGTGTGGACCCAAAGGATCAGTCAAAGATCCATTCTAATAATGAAGCATTCGCAGGGCACCAGAGTGGCTCAGTTGGTTACACATTCGACTTTGGCTCAGGTCACGATCTCACAGCTCATGAGTTCAAGCCCCATGTCAGGCTCTGTGCTGACAGCTCAGAGCCTGGAGCCTGCATCAGATTCTGTGTCTCCCTCTCTTTCTGCCCCTTCCCTGCTCATGCTCTGTCTCTCAAAAGTAAATAGACATTAAAAATTAAAAAAAAAAAAAAAATGAGGCCTTCTTGTTGTCAGAAGGATCTTTCTAGATGCCAGGTCTAGTTTTGGAGAGATAGAAATCATATCCAATCCTTTTAAGCCCTTATTCACCTTCTCTCTCCTGGAACATAACCATTTGCCTGCAATAATCTGTAATATATGTGAAAATGTATATGAAGCATCCACATGTTAATTTCCCTTCCCTCTATTCGTAGACTTGGGCTTGTAGCTGGCAACATTCCTGGTCCATCATGGTACTGGGAAGCCTCCTGCTGATTTGTTGTTGCCACCCTCATCCATGTATTTGGCATCAGATGCCTGACCACATGCTGGGGGTCCTGAGGTCTAGATATCATGGTCCTTTATTCTCAGAAGGCTTTGACAGGCATACTTTGCTTGCAAGGTCAGCCTTCTTAGATGAGAGCCCTCAGACCTCCTCAGTTTACCTTCAACATCACACAGGTGCATTTCCTTCCACCCGACGGACAAAGTGTTCGATGATTCCCACTCTGAACTTGGGACCCAAGAGCTAGGCCCAGGTCAGTCCCCTGACTTCCCAGCCCAGGGAAAGTGTAAAAACATGTCAATGGTTTGAATATTCAAAAGTCATAAATCAAACTAAAAAACTGTCAAAAAATGTTTCACTCTTTGACAAATTCACCTGTATGAAGATCTGGAAGGTGAGGATTTATAGCTCTCAAATCCCGGGGAAGTGCACTCCTCAAAGTGGCTGTCCTGGCATAGGCAGACCCGGTCCCTGGCCCTTGATGCTCCTCTCATCTCAGATTCCTACCTCCCTGAAGGGCCTCTCACACGTCCAGCTGCTGCAGCCTGTAGCCTCTATGACTCAGCCTCCTCCATGAGTTACCCCCTGGCCACAGTCTTCAGCAAGACAGAGCTGGTTAAGACCCCAGGGCTGTTTGTGCAGGGAATTTGGAAGCCTCATGTATTCAGGAACCCAGGAAGGGGTTGGATCTTGTGGGCTTTTGTGGGTTGAGGTATGAGTGGAGGACAGTCAGGGGTCTAGGGCAGGGCTCCTCGTGCTGAGGGAGGTAATTGCCCCTAATGGCCCATCCCCATCCTCCTTCTCCTTCATCTTCCTTTTGTAGTTGACCTTGGGTCAACACACAGTCCTCAAAACTGCTCCCTCTGGAGTTGTGAATTTGCTTCTCCACTCTTCTCACCATTCTCTTGCTTCTCCGTGTTTTCTGCTATTGCTTCCCTCCTCTTCCTTCATCCAAACATGAGTTCAATCTTCAGCCCATGGTTGCCCTGTTCCTCTTTCTCCTCCATGGTGCTTGGCTGCTTTAACAGTGTGTCTTCCGCCTGCCTCCAGCAGCCAGCTCATTTTCCTCCAGGGTCCAGCGACCATATTCAAGTCAAGAAGCTCCATGGGGAGCACATTGCATCCTCCCCCATGACTGCTTCCACGGTCTGTTTTGGTGAACCTGAGTTGGCCCTTAATGATCACAAACACCTTATAAGTGCTTGCACTATTTAATTTTTTTCCAGTTGATGGCTGAAACTGATATCAAACTCATTGCTTTGCAGTTTTTGAGATTCAGTCCTTCTTCATTTTGAAAAGTTAAAAAAAAATCTACCTCTCAGACTCTACATTGTGTTATTTCTTCATGGCAGCTCGAAGACTCTAGGCGGCCCTCTGAGGTTCTACATGGACGCGTTTGCAGACCTAACGGTGCTTAAAATACTTGTGTGTTCTTCTCCTGTTCTCACTTTTCTCACACACTGGTTCCTCCTGAAATTGTTTCTTTTGTCCTTCCCAACATGGGACACATTCTCTTTGCTCAAGAAAATAGGAAAGACCGGGACTGGAAAGCTTTCCTATCTGACGTCATTCTGTCTTCTTCAATGAGGATCTTTTTCTCTGTCTTCTCTGTTGACTTTAAAAGCCTGTATTGTTGTCTTTGGTCATTGAGACTAGAACATCATCTCATTCCTGGTTTATCCAGATGATACACTCACAGGTTTGTGCTTCTCTCTTGCTCTCTCCCTTCTTAAATCCCCATTCATCTCTCCCACCTGCTTTCTAAAAATTTGAGCTCACTGTAAATTAAAATAAGTTGCTGTTTGGTATTAAAAATGAAGAAGGACAGGGGCGCCTGTGTGGCTTAGTCGGTTAAGCGTCCGACTTTCACTTAGGTCATGATCTCACGGTTTGTGGGTTCGAGCCCCGCGTCGGGCTCTGTGCCGACTGCCAGCTCAGATCCTGGAGCCTGCAGCCTGCTTCAGAGTCTGTATCTCCCTCTCTCTCTGACCCTCCCCTGCTCACGCTGTCTCTCTCTCTCTCTCCTAGAAATAAATAAAACATTTAAAAAAAAATGAAGAAGGACATTTATTTTTACAAAAACATATAAAGAGAGAATTGGACCCTAGGTTTTTTAAAAGGATAACTTTCTAATTCAGCATCTCCTCAGGAAAATGCATTACAAAGTTGTGGGTCATTTCCACAAAGTCACTGATACAACTCAAAAAAACCAAAAACCAAAAATACCTTGGGGGATTAACTGAAGTACGACTTTTTTGGAAAGCTTTTGCTGAATTTCCTCAGAAACCATGCTGTGAGGTTGAAGAAACTCATCTGGAAAATATATTCCATTGAATAGCATTAAAAGCCACATGAGTCTTCAATCACTATTTTTCCTTTTAATTTCCTTGCAAATCATCACGGGGCAATTGTGATATCCTTTGGGTTCAATGGAAAACCGTGAGCACCCGGGCTTGGGATAAAAATTGAAATGGATTTCAGCTCTCTGATGTGCCACTGGCACTGGCCACATGACACAAATAATCTGCAATTTGCAGATTGCTGCTGTTTGGTGTGAAATGCTTTCAGGATTAATTTCTCTCTTGGCTATAGCTTAGAATCCCTAATGCAGGCTTGACAATTATAGTTACCTTCTATTTTTCCCTTAAGTGCAACTTTGGAAAGGAAACTGGCTAACGATGAAATGGCTTCAAAAATAAATGATGATTCCATGTGATCAAAGACAATGCAGCAAAACACTGAGCAGCTACTTTTAATCACAAGCCAAAACAGGGTGGGGCACATCTGCAGGCCAGATCTCTGGGTGGCTTTGAGGAGATTTTTTCTAGTCCAGTGACACTGGGTTGTTGGGGTCTCCAAGTACTTTGCCAAAATAGCCAGTTCTCAATTAGTTTGAGAGTCAAGTGTTCATTGTATCCATAAAAAACTCACTAAAACACCTTGACTGAGCAAATACATTCAAAGTTAATAGTAGGAATTTATACAATCAAATTTCAAAGCATTGTTACTTTGATAAATTAAACCAGGCTCATCTTAGTAATTTCTCTGTGTGGATAAATTTTTATTTGTCTGTGAAGGTTCTTTTATGCATTACTTTTCAATAACCAACACTTGATGAGTCCAAGACACTCTAAACAGGTTAAAGGGAATTTTCTAAAGGTATTTTTAAAATATGTATTTATTTTTGAGAGAGAGAGACAGAGAGAGAGAACAAGCGCATACGTGGGAAAGGAGCACAGAGACAGGGAGACACAAAATCTGAAGCAGGTTCCAGGCTCCAAGCTGTCAGCTCAGAGCCCCATGTGGGGCTCGAACTCACAAACCCTGAGATCGTGACCTTAACCAAAGTCAGACACTTAACCAGCTGAGCCACTCAGGCACCCCTAAAAGGAATTTTAAAAGTATTCACCTTTCATTTAGTGATTTTACTTAGAGGTACGTTTCAGAGAGAAACTTAAGACAGTCACACAAGGAATATTTACAAGAATATTTAGGGCAACATTTCTGTAACAGCAACAACAAAAGAAAACCTCTGACATGACCATTAAGAGGAGAGACAAAAGTATCCAACAAGTACCCATGGTGCACCCCATTGGTACCAGGCCCTGTAGGGCACTTGGGCCACGTTAGTGGAAAAATAAAAAAACAAAAATCCCTTCTCAGAGCTTGCATTCTAAGGATGAGATAGATAATTCAAATAAAATAATAACGAGGGAAATTATGAAATACTTTTAGAAGGTGATGAGTACTATGTCAAAAAGCAAAAAACAGAACAGTGTCGGGGAGATAAGAGCAAGTGGGATAGTGTTAAATAAGGTACTCAGAATCTATCTCCTCATGAGAAAATTACATTTTAGCAGAGACTTTTAGGAAGTGAGTTAATAAGAATTACCTGGGGTGAAACGTATCAAATAGACAAAAATGTAAAGTCAAGAGAAAGTCTGCGGTAGTTCACACACAGTATGATATTATTTATGTGAAGTTCACAGAAACCTACTGAACAATATGGACTCATACAAATACCGTAAAAGCATAAAATAATACACACAAATGTTAAACACCAAATTTAAGGGAAGGAGCAGGTGAAATAGGATCATGGAAAAGGGGGAGGGGATGCTTCTAATCTGTCTTTAACATTTGCAAAAGGAGGTTTCAAACCTAAGCAAGCAAGCCCAGTTAAGAGAGTCTCTTTTAAAATAGGGCTGGATCGGGGTGCCTGGGTGGCTTAGTCGGTTAAGCGTCCGACTTTCGCTTGGGTCATGATCACGCGGTTCTTGGGTTCGGGCCCCGCATCGGGCTCTGTGCTGACTGCCAGCTCAGAGCCTGGAGCCTGTTTCAGTCTGTGACTCCCTCTCTCTCTGACCCTCCCCTGCTCATGCTGTCTCTCTCTCTCTCTCTCTCCTAGAAATAAAAAA
This sequence comes from Hyaena hyaena, assembly GCF_003009895.1. NCBI lineage: Eukaryota > Metazoa > Chordata > Mammalia > Carnivora > Hyaenidae > Hyaena > Hyaena hyaena. The sequence continues at coordinate 71,415 of NW_024082820.1, forward strand.
AAAAAAAAAACATTAAAAAAAAATTTAAAATAGGGCTGGATCAAAATCCTTCAGGAGAAAATAGGCAGCAACATCTCTGGCCTTGGATGTGGCAACTTCTTACTTGACATGTCTCTGGAGGCAAGGGAAACAAAAGCAAAAATGAACTAATGGGACCTCATCAAGATAAAAAGCTTCTGAACAGCAAAGGGAACAATCAACAAAACTAAAAGTCAACTGATGGAATGGGAGAAGATGTTTGCAAATAGCATATTGGATAAAGGGTTAGTATCAAAAATCTATAAAGAACTCCCCAAAAAACAAATAATCCAGTGAAGAAATGGGCAGAAGACATGAATAGACACTTTTCCAAAGAAGACATCCAGATGGCCAACAGAGACATGAAAAGATGCTCAACATCACTCATCATCAGGGAAATACAAATAAGTACCACAGTGTGATACCACCTCACACCGGTCAGAGTGGCTAAAATGAACAACTCAGGAAACAACAAATGTTGATGAGGATGTGGAGACCCCTCTCGCACCATTGGTGGGAATGCAAACTGGTGTGGCCATTTTGGAAAACAGTTCCTTAAAAAATTAAAAATGGAACTACCCTACAACTTAGCAATTGCACTACTAGGAATTTATCCAAAGGATACAAAAGATGCTGATTCGAAGGGACACGTGCACGTAAATGATTATGGCAGCCCTATCAACAATAGCCAAATTACGGAAAGAGCCCAAATGTTCATCAACTGACAAATGGATAAAGAAGATGTGATATATATATATACATACATACATACAATGGAATGCTACTCAGAGATGAAAAAGAATGAAATCTTGCCATTTGCAACAACGTTGACAGAACTGGAGGGTATTTTGCTAAGTGAAATAAGTCAGAGAAAGGAAAGGCGAATATCACATGATTTCACTCATGTGGAATTTGAAAAACTTAACAGATGATCATAGGGGAAGAGTAGGAAAATTAGGATATAGACAGAGATGAAGGCAAACCATAAGAGACTCTTAAATACAGAGAACAAACTGAGGGCTGATGGGGGTGGGGAAAATGGGTGATGGGCATTAAGGAGGGCACTTGGGATGAGCACTGGGTGTTGTATACGTAAGTGATGAATCACTGGCTTCTACTCCTGAAGCCAAGACTACACTGAATGTTAACTTGAGAATAAAATAAACAAGCAAACAAACAAATAATAAAATAAAATAAAATAAAACAAAATAGGGTTGGGAGGCCACGAGGGAGGAAGAACTTTTTCACATCCTCATCAGGAGGACTCAAGAACTTCTTGAACTTTTCAAGCTAGCTATGGCCTTCAGTCTGGATGATCTGCATTCTCCACTTTGAAAGGAGCCAATCCGGCTTCACGAGCTTCAACCACTTATTTGCATGTTAACTGATCCCAGTTAACCTAGTTTCAATCTGGTTTGTACAGAGGACCTGAATGAGAACTGCACTCAGGACCTTTTGTCTTTATAATCTGCACCCTCTATGTCTTCCTCATGACACAATGTAGGTTTCTACCTGAATCTGTGTTTCATGAATTGCAACTCTAATTGCTCAAATAAGAGTCTATTTGCTTTAATTTCCAGTGAATTCTTTTGTGGTTGGCACATTTCTTATAATAATTGCTAAAAATAAAAGTTAACATTTCTGTAACACTTAACTATGGATAAAGCACTCTTCTTGGTGTCTCATGTTAAAATAACTCATTTAGTAACAACCCTGTGAGAGAGGTACTATTAGTGCCAATTTACAGATGATGAAACAGACACATAAAAATATTAATTAACCTGGCAGAGTTCCATGAAGTAGTGAGCAGAGTCAACAAATCTGGGTAGTGGGTTCATGAGCGTTTATTATGTTCCTACATCTAATTGCATGCTTGTAACTTTTCATTATTTAAAAAAAACACATGAAACTTGAAGTACATACAAAGAGATTCTTGAAAGAAGTTGAATAAAAATTCAAAAACTTACAGACCTAAGTTTATCTTTATCGTGAACATATATGGACATATAAGAAGTTTAAAGAAGGAGCACCTAATCTATCCACTATATTAGGAAGCATGGCTTACCTGAGTAGATTTTGTAGCTTTAGGAATAAGCTGAAAGATATACATATTATTGATTCTGTTTCTCACTTATAGATGAGGCAGTGACTCCCCAAAATGCACAGGAAGCCTCTTCTTGGAGCTCAAAATAGGGTATATTAAGCTCAGATGTTTGTGACTTCTTAGAGTGCACATTGGTATTTTCTGCTTTGCTGTAGCTGTTATATTCATCCAAATGTCCCTTCTGGGTCAATTCCCGGTGGCTATGAAATGACCGTCTTCTGGCGAGGACTGCCGAAGAGTGAGATTCACGGATAATGAGATACAGTCACCAATTTGTCCGGTGTTTTCATTTCACCGATAATAATAAGTATTATCATTATTATTACTGGCAGGAGGTGACTTCTAACCAAACATTCACTTACTCTCTGTTGAATAACTTCTCTGTGTGTGTCTACTGTGCACGAGACCAGGTGTTAGGGAGAGAGCAAAGGTGAATCAGGAAGGGACTCTGGCTTCATGGAGTGTGCAGAAGAAATAACATGCACATCAACAAACCACATAAATAGAGAAACAACCGAGTGTGCCAAGAACGATCAAGAAGGAGGTGTCTAAAAAAAAAAAGGAGGAGGAGGAAAAGGATGAAAGGCCTGGAGGCTGGAGGCACCAGGTGTGTATGGGGAACCGAGAGGCTGCATGCAGATGAGAATTACAAGCACCTGCATCTTACACAGCTTAGCTATTGGGGCTGAGAACCGAGACCTAATTGTTCCAGAAAACGTCTGCCTTGGAAGATAAGCTTGTAATGCAAAAAAGAAAAAATAATAATAACTTCACTGTTTGTTTCAAGACATTCCTGAAAATAATTTACCAGTTTGCTCATCTGAGTAGCCATTTCCCTTAGCAGGAAGATACACTACTCGCCCAGCCAAAGGCTTGTGTTTCAGGCAACAGTTTTCCTATTGAGCCTCCCTTTGAAAACCCTGACTCATGGTGAGTCAACTTTTATGTCATGTACTTTCATGTCCTGAATCCTGCCCCGTTTCAATCAGCTTCCCACCTGAAAGATCTGTCTTAACCACTTAAGCCCAGATCCCGAAGCCCTATAAATGTTGGCATCCCTCTCCTGTAAGAACCCCATGAGTGTTAATGTGGTCAGGTGTCTCTCTGCTGTAGATCTAATAAATGCTGCTCTACTCAATCAATAGACTTTCTGGTAGTCATTTGGGAGAATTGACACAGAATACATGAAAGGCAAGAGACACAATGCAGTAACAAAAATTAAAAACACTTAAAAAAATTTATTGTTTGTGAGTTATGTCAAAACAGTTTAAAAAACAGAAAATTGTTCTTAGTGTGTCTATTCTTGGTACGTTGTCTACACCTCTGTATTTGTAAATCTCTTCCTTTGTTATTGACCTATATTTTTAACGCTTTTTGCCTTAAAATTTCTAAAGGTGTCATTTTGGTAATCCGGTAGCCCTCCCATTACAAATTTAGTTTTGATAGTCAACTCAACACACATGAGTGACCACAGGGAGTGTGAGCCTCTCAGAACAGAAGATGATCCTAGCCCACCACTCCCCTTCTCCTGCTGCTCTCAAAAGTTCATTCTTGGTTGAAATGAGAGAATGGAAAGGGGGAAGCAGTGGAGACGCCATTTTGGGGGCCCCTTGAACACGTTTTTCCATAGCCTGGGGTGGCTGGTTTACCCAAAGGAGTAGGTCAATGTCTGGTTAGCATTATGGGGGAAAAGAACCTGTGGTGTTAAATCCTTGAGTGGATCCAGCCAAAAAGGAGACAGATTATCTACATCATATCAGATAAATCTTCAGTTAGTAGATTTAGTAGGACCAATTACCATGGTCAGATTAATGAGGTTGCTTTAGGGTCAAAGGACTCTACCAAACAGTTGATAGCCATATACTTCAATGGAATATTCCCTTTTTATAAACTGGAAACTTTCAGTATATACTTATTTTTTTAAAGATTTTTAAAAATGTTTATTTATTTTTGAGAGACAGAGTGAGAGTGGGGGAGGGGCAGAGAAAGAGGGAGACACAGAACCTAAAGCAGGCTCTAGGCTTTGAGCTGTCAGCACAGAGCCTGATGTGGGGCTTGAACTTATGAACTGTGAGATCATGGCCTGAGCCAAAGTCAGATGCTTAACTGACTGAGGCACCCAGGTGCCCCATACTTATTTTTTTAATATTTATTTTTATTTATATAAATGTTTTATTTATTTTGAGAGAGAGACATGGGGGGGGTTGGAGGGAGGGAGAAGGGGCAAAGAGAGGGAGAGAGAGAATCCCAAGCAGGTTCTGAGATATTAGTGCAGAGCCTGATGAGGTTCGAGCTTGCCAGTTGTGAGATCATGACCTGAGTCAGAATCAAGAGTTGGACACTCAGCCAACTGAACCACCCAGGTATCCCTGTACTTATTTTTGAATGCTACACTTTGTCCTAGAATGGTCCTTTAAAATGGACTTCCTAGGGACATATTTAGACGCTACTCAGTTTGAGAAAATAAATAATATCCAAAACAATATTAAAGAAACAATGAAAGGCAATTGGATTTTAGAATTGATACAATTCTAAAGTTTTTTTTAATGTTTTATTTATTTCTGAGAGAGAGAGAGTCAGTGTGAGCGGGGATGGGGGGTGGGGGTTGGTCAGAGAGAGAGGGAGACACAGAATCTGAAACAGGCTCCAGGCTCTGAGCTAGTTGTCAGCACAGAGCCCGACGCGGGGTTCGAATCCAGGAACCGTGAGATCACGACCTGAGCTGAATTCGGACATTTAACCGACTGAGCCACCCAGGCACCCCATAGAATTGATACAATTCTAAAGATGAGAGGAAGAGATGGGTTAGGAGATAAAGTAGGATGGGGGAGGGGACAAAAAAAGAGTTTATATTTTCACAAGTACTTGTAAAAATGGCATTCTGTTTCTGACTTTTTATCTCTTACATTTATTTCGGTAATTTCCCTTGTTGCTTTAGTGCTTTTGTTCCTTTTATTCGTCTTAGTGTGGGCATAATTGCATTCATTACTGAAAAGCATATTTCAAATTCTTAAAAAAATACAAACAATTTTTTAAACAATCTAAGTGCTGTCACTTAGATTCATTACTTCTTTTACATAGTTCAGGTATTTAGAGTTTATATGCTGATGTGATATACATTGGAAAGAGATGAGATAAATAAAACCAAAAATCCAACTTCAAGGACAAATAACAGCTTCTATGATGGGCAAAAAACCCCTAAAATTACAGCTTTAACTAAATTGTTAATGTACTATGATTTGATTGTCCAGATCTTTCTATCTTCCTACATGAAAATTAATAATCGTTATTTCCTTTAATTTGCTAAAATGACTAAATATGAGTAATTCTCATCTGTCACAGAGCTATCCGAATGAGTCCAAGTTTGGTATTTATATTCTGAAGTACAAAATTTAAGGCATCCAGCAAGGCACCTTTAAAGCACAGGGATAATGAGGTCTTCCAACACATTTAGCAAGCTTCCGGTTACCACGCCAACAGCTGGCAAAGGCTGGGGTCCATTTGCCTCCTGTGTGAGGTCCAGCTGACAGCACCATGGGCTGAGAATGAGCCCTTCTGACCAGCGAAATTCAACCATTTTGCCATATATGCCTCCATAGGTTTATAGACTATTCGCTTTACACACGTATCAACTACATTACAATTACAATGGTACAAAGTACAACGACTAACTACAACTACCATTAATAGATCTGGTGGAGTCAGTGTTTCATAGCTGCTGATCATCCTGGTAAAAATTTTCACCCATCTGCAATGTCCTTTAAAAAGTTCTCATACCATCCAACGTTTACCTTCAGAACTTACATACGTTTGAATAAGCTGCTCTAGTGAGCAAGCCCCTCAACCCGGCCTCATGTAAGAGGTGATTTTAGGACTGTGTGTTGTCATTTTGGTCTAAGTTTACAAACTGTTGGTCTTGGTTGTATTTGCCTTTGAGTTGTCTGGTGGCTTCACAAGTGTTAATTAACTACCATGTCCAATAAGCACAAAAGCACAAGGAGTTCTTTTTTTGGAAGTGTAGAGAGAGAAAGAGGCCCATGAAATCTGGAATCAGAGATAGTATGTTAAACAGACATAATGTGTTAAAATGGAAGATGGTAAGAAAATGCAAATCATGGGCACCTGGGTGGCTTAGTCAGTTAAGCATCCAACTTCAGCTCAAGTCATGATCCCATGGTTCACGGGTTCGAGCCTGGCGTCAGGCTCTGTGCTGACAGCTAGCTCAGAGCCTGGAGCCTGTCTTCGAATTCTGTGATTCCCTCTCTCTTGGACCCTCCAGTGCTCACACTGTCTCTATCTCTCTCTCCAAAATAAATAAAACATTAAAAAAAATTAAAAAAAGAAAATGACAATCACTGCAGCAGCCTCAGGGCTGAATTGCTGGACAATGGAAAACAGACTGATTTATGGACTCTGTGAAAAGAACCGTGCCCAGGCCATCAATAAATGGCAAGAGATAGGAACGTGATTGACGAAGTGGAGGGAAAATGGAATCCAATAGAAGTTGATGTAGAAGGCTTGGGTTTTGTTTGAGGATTTCAAGGAGAGGGATGGAGGAGTCCAGCTGTTGAACTATTAGTGCAGAGGTGTTGAAGCTGAGTTCAGCCATTGAACGCTAAGTTCCTGCCAATATACAGGAATTCCTTTCTACATTTCAGGCATTGTCACGGACTCTGGGCTTCAGTGTAGTTGAAGCTGGTCTGTGTTGGAGAATAGATATCTAGTGGTCTCTCTATCAGCAAGAGGGAAGGCTTTGATGCACCCTCCCCACTCCATCCAGTGGAAATACATATAAGGGTTGCAAGGTGAGATACTCTTAGTCACTTCTGATGCATGGAAAAAAAAAAAAAGAATTTTCAGAAAATATACTGCCTTGAAGCAGAGGAACTTTGCTATATTTGCCTCATCTTATTATCCAGACTAGCATTAATGATGTGATTCATGAATAGTTATCTGGGGGAGATTTAAAGCAAAATAACTCATCCTCCATATTTTTTTAAATATTCATCATTATTCACAGTGTAGTTTCTAACTAGGAAGAGAAAACCAGAAGCATATTTATGGGAGAAACTACGTCCTGCTTATCCGATATACTTAAAGTAACTCAGGTTCATTAATTCAAACAATATTTATTGCCATGCACTGTTTTATGTAGTGTGGGTATGGCAGTGAACAAAACAGGGCCTGCCCTTGTGTTACATACATTCTAGATGAGAGAGCAGACAGGAAGCAATTAACAGAATGTCACATGTTGATGAGTTCTTCGGAAAATAATAAAGTAGGGATGGGGCACGACAGAGAACTATTCTATACAGGTGGTTAGAAACTCTTCCCCTAATAGGCACCACATGAAGGGAGTGATGGAGCACATGCCCGAGCATGCCATGTGCTTACTTGGGGGTTGATGATCCAGGCAGAGGGCAGAGCAAACATGGGTGCCTGGAGGAGGAAGCATGTGCTGAAAGAGCATCGTGGGGGCCAGTGGGCAGGAAGGACAAGGGAGAAGACAGTAGTATGCAGAGAGGGTCACAGAGCACGAGCAGGGGAGGGACAGTGAGAGGGAGACACAGAATCAGAAGCAGACTCCAGGCTCTGAGCTGCCAGCACAGAGCCCAACGTGGGGCTCAAACCCACGAGCCCTGAGATCATGACCTACGCTGAAGTTGGACTCTTAACTGAGTGAGCTGCCCAGGTGCCCCTAGGCTGTTACTATGAATAAGATGAGAAGGCACTGGAAGGTTTTAAGTAGAGGAGTCACATGATATGTTTTGCTTAAAAAAAAAAATTCAGTCTAACTGCTGTGCTGAAATAGCCTGTAGTGAGCAGATGGAGGCCAAGAGCCAGCTAGAAAGCCATGGTCCTGTCCAAGTGAGAGATGACAGTGGCTTGGACCAGGGTAGTGGTGGAGAGGAAGTGAAAATTGGTCAGAATCTGAATATAAATTGACAGGATTTGCCAATAGATGGCAGGTGGGAGTGAGGGAAAGGTCATGATCACAGATGACAGCGAGACTGTAGGCTGGAGCACGGGGAAGGTTAAGAGCGCCATCGGCTGCTAGAGGGAAGACGGCAGGAGGTGGCGGTTTGGGTGTGGAGTGAGCAGGGGTACCAGTTGTCCAGTTCTGAGTAGGTTACATTTCAGATGCCTATTATCCATCTAAGTGTGGAGGGGACAGTTAGAGTCAAGTCTGGAGCTCACTGGTTTCCAGTAAGTGGAAACCTCTAGAATCAAGATTCAAGAGACAGAAACACATGTGTATTCATGCTGTATAAAGCCACGACACTGGGGACCAGCCTGGGAGAGCAAGGGGCAGAGAGGAGGTGAGGGCCTTGACTCTGACCACACCAACATGCAAAGGCCAAGGATAGAACATAACGCCGCCATCAGAATGATACTGTAAATGGCTATTTAATGATGAGCATAGGTGTTTGTGATATGGTATTAAATAAGTAAGTCAGACCACAAACCACAGCATGCACAGGATGAATCTGTTTTGGTAAAGTGATTACATATACATTAGAAAAATTTTGGAAGACCATGTGTCACTATACTGATGGTGATTTTTCACTTAGTGGAGGAAATATAGGTGAGAATTACTTTCTTATTTCTGCATATTCATGTTGCTCTGACTGTTGATACTTATACTGGATAAAGGAAAAAGTGATCACATTGCATTAAAAAGGAGATTTCTCTTGAAAATTCTCAAGCTGTGCTTAAATGAAAGTCAAATGCTGTGCAGCCTTTTCGTCTTAGTTTTCCTTGAATGACTTTGTCATAGGAGACCCTCAGCTTTCAGAGGAGACGGCGCTAGCTTTGAGCTCTAATAGGAACCCTGATCTGCCCAGTCAAGCTGCTCTCTCTGGCCTTCCTCTGTGACTTGGACAAGGGTCAGGCTTTCACCCGTTAGCCATCTTCACCAAGCATCCCCTCTGTCACTCCAGTGTGCCACAGATCTGTTGACTGGCACCCATTTCCTCCCCCGAGTAAAGCCTGGGAGACACCTAATAGTCTCCCAAATACCCAAACACACTATTATGATCACCACAAAACTTCTAAGTGAATATAAAACACAATATAGTGATGAAACTCATCATGCATCATGATTGAGCTCGTTCCAATAGGGTAATATGGACCTGCAAAAGAAATTGCTCTAAAAACTATGACCAGCATTTTGGTACCAGCATTGCAAGTTTGTGCCACAGTCCCTAGTATTCGAGGCAGACGTGGCCTGTGTGACTCTGTCCACAGACCCCACAGCTCTTCAGGGTCTTCTTTTATTCTAGGCCAGTGCTCACTGGGGAGGCTTATTCTCTAAGGCTCTGGCCTAACGTCTGTCCCAACAGGCAGGACTGGCCACAGCTCCTCTGAGCAGATCAGTGTTGACACCCCTGTAGCTGATCGAGGCTCCTCGTCCCAGGAGAAGCACTCGCTGAGCAACCATGTGGTTGAGGTGATTGGTGAAGAGAACATGGACAATCAGGCCCCAAATTAGAGGTTTCTTCTTTGCTTGTTGGCCTGATGTTTCTAAACATTTATTATTGGTATCAATCACACTAGCCAAAGGATTGCCAAATCCCCACATCAACTTTGGCTATATAGACCCAGGCTATTTTTTTAAATCGTCTTCTGAGTTATTTGCTTTTTATTATAGATAGTTTCTGATATGCAGTTTAATTCTTAGAATACGGAGGTTTTGGTGATGTTCCCTGGAGAGCGGGTGGTGAGGGAAGCCGTTCATTCATTCATTCATTCATTTATTCATTCAAATATTTGTTGGGCATATACTTGTTGAAGCTACTTGGGGGTGGGCATTGTGCAGTAATAGAAACAGGCAAGATTCTTGCTCTTGTGAAGCCACACAGAGACTTTGGTCTGAATATCAAGTCTCTCTTTCCACTGGCACATCTTGACCTTGATAACAAGATCAGTATAAGCTCATGGTATATGTTTCCTTTAAAACACACACACACACACACACAAACACACACACACACACACACACTCCATTATATATATAAAACATATATATAGTATTCCATAATGGAGTATTATTTAGCCATAAAAAATGAGGAGTGGCACCTGTGTGGGTGAGTTGACTATGTGTCTGACTCTTGATCTGACTCTTAGTTTAGATCATGATCTCATGGTTGTGGAATCCGCCACATGAGTTGAGCCCACATTGGGCTTCACGCTCAGTGCTCAGCATGGAGCCCGCTTGGGATTCTTTCTCTCCCTCTCTGCCCCTTTACCATTCATTCGCTATCCCTGCCCCTCTTTCTCAAAATAAATAAGTAAACATTTTTAAAAAATGAGGAAATCCTTCCATTTGCAACAACATGATGGACCTTGGGAGCATTATGCCAAGTGAGATAAGTCAGAGACAATATTGTATTATCTCATATGTGGAATCTAAAAAATCCCAAAATCAACCAACCAACAACAAAACGCTGAGCTAATGGACACAGAGAACAGGTTGGTAGTTACCAGGGTAGAGGGTAAGGAGTGGGAGAAATGGGTGAACAGGGTCAATATGTACAAGCTTTCGGTTATAAAATAAACAGGTCCCGGGGGTAAACTGTACAGCATATAAGTATAGTTAATAATACTATGTTATATATTTGAAATTTGCTAATAGAGTAGATCTTAGAAAAGAAAAAAATTTGTAACTATGTGTGATGATGGATGTTAACTAGACTTGTGGAGATCATTTCACAATGTATACAAATATTGAAACATTCTGTAGTACCCCTGAAACTAATAAAGTGTTGTATGCCAATTATATCTCAATTACAAAAAAGTACTAGGATCATGTCAAAAGATTCAAGAGCCAACAGAGAGACCCAAACTGGCTGAAAACAGTAATTTGAGCACCAATAAAAATAAGAACTATAATATATCCAAGTGTATCAGATATGTTAAAATTCATGAGTTCTCCAGCTTTTTAAAAAAATCGTATCTTTCATCTTTAGAAAATAATAGGAAAATTATTTATTATCCTTAAAACTAGTAAATAAAGGGGGAAAATCAAGCATTTAATCTGCCATTTAACATATAAATTGTACCTCTGGGTAACCAAATAGTTGGTGAAGGAAAATTTCTTTCAGTAAAACTATTGCAGCTAGTAAATTATAAAAAGGAATGTTAGAATTACTATAATATAAATAATTCATAAAGCCGAATGAAATTAATGGCTGCTAGTTCCACAAAGATGGACAAAGGACAAATGTGCCTTGTGATAGAAATACATACTATGACTTCTGAGGACTCCTATAAAAACTAAAATCCCTCATTTAGCTCAAACCTTTGGATAGAAATACTAATTTTTAAAAATATTTTATTTTTGAGAGAGCGAGCCAGCATGAGTGGGGGAAGAGCAGAGAGAGGGAGACACAGAATCCAAAGCAGGCTCCAGGCTCCAAGCTGTCAGCACAAAGCCCGACATGGGGCTCAAATCTGTGAACCATTAGATCATGACCTGCGTGGAAGTCAGACACGTAACTGACTGAGCCACCCAGGTGACCCTACAAATACTAATTTCAATGATACAGGAGACCGAGGAAAACTTACACCAGTGGTTCTCAGCATTCAAGAGTCTCTCATGGTTTGCCTCTCTCCCTTTCCCCCACCATTTCCCCCCTTCTTCTCCCCCTCGTTCCTCCGTCAAGTTCCTCCTAATCCTCCTATACGTGCAAACATATGATATTTGTCCTTCTCTGCCTGACTTATTTCGCTCAGCATAACCCCCTCAAGGTCCATCCATGTTGCTACACATGGCCAGACTTCATTGTTTC
>NW_024082821.1:0-83322 GCF_003009895.1 Hyaena hyaena
GTCCTCTTTGGAGAAGTGTCTGTTCATGTCTTCTGCCCATTTCTTCACTGGGTTGTTTGTTTTTCGGGCGTGTAGTTTGGTGAGTTCCTTATAGATTCTGGATATTAACCCTTTATCTGATATGTCATTTGCATGGATTTAGTTTTATGTTAAAATATTTGCATCTCTCAATTATTCAGATACTTACTTGTATTTTCAAGTTTGCTTTGCCATAAGATGCTATCTTATTTGCTTTTCACAATTCATTTATGATATAGAACATGCAAGTTTTTATTTTACCTATGTGAAACGAGCCCACTGAAATTAAATGACTTATTCAAACTCACATAGCTGAGGCAAAACTCTGGTCCTCTGGATCTTATCCCAGTGCATTCAGTCCTTTTTTGGATGATTTTATCTAATCTTCTGGCCTAACTATTGGGTACCGGCCAGAGGGTCCTTGCCTTCACACAGGATGGAAATAGAACATGATCAGAAGTAAGTGAGAGCAGATTTTATTGAAGATATAGAAATAGTAGATACAGAAGGAAGGGTTGGGAAATTCAGAAAGGAAAGGAGGGGGTCTCATCTTTGTTCGGGGTCTGGGGTTTTTACTGAGGATTGTGGTCTGGTGTTTGTGTCCTCTCAGGCATCCAGGAACCAATTAGAACAGAGACGATGGCCCAGGTGGTATTCCCTGGAGCCAGGGGGTCTTGGTGAGAAGTCTAGCACTGGTGGTCTTGAGTATGCATATGGCAGCTTCATCTGTTCATTCTCACCTGGTCCTTCCCTAGGTGTTATCTATACTAGGGAAATCATTAACTCTTTGTCCCTTACAAGGAGGACATACACTATTTACATTTTCAGGCATGTGTAAAGTGGGAGTGCAGCTGCTAGTAAGAGTAGAAACAGGAAAGGGACCGAAAAGCAGTTTTTTATGGAGTCCTTCAGTTTTCCTATTTCTTTCTTTCTTTTTTAAGATTTTATTATTAAGTAACCTCTAAACCCAATGTGGGCCCCGAACCCACAGCCTTGAGATCAATAGTCGCGTGCTCCACCAACTGAGCTGGCCCAGCACCCCCAGTTTCCCTATTTCAATAGTTTCACTTTCATAACTGTTTCCCTAATTTCAGTCCATTATTTATTTGTCTCTGTCACATCTTCACTTGGATGTCTAACAGGCATCTCATCTTAACATTTCCAAAAAGAGCTCAGAAGTATCCCCCTTTAAATTCATTCATCTTACAGTCTTTCGCACTTTATTTAATGGCAGCCTTACTCTTATTCTCAGGCCAAAGACCTTGGAGCGGTCCTTGACTCTTGTATTTCTCTCTCATCTTCAAGTTAATCAGCAAGTCTTGAAAAGTATAATTAGGTTCTAAAGTTTTCTCACTGCCTCTACTTCTGTTCCTCCCCTCTAAGCCATCACCACCTCCTGCACGGATTATTTCATTTACTTATTGTTAGGATCCCTGGTTTCTTCTCTAGTCCCTCTTCTGCCTATTCTCAGGAAATAAAAAATTAGGCACCTAGCATAATCCCACTACATTTTAAGTCAGAACATTTTACTGTACTGCTCAAAATCTTCCGGTGTTTTTTCATTTTACTCAGAATAAAAGCCAAAGTCAGTAAGGGGCCTCACCAAGCCCTATCTCATGAAGCCCACTTGAGAGTCATCCTGCACAACTCCACAGACGGTGTCATCCATGTAGAAGACAAGGTGTCACATCGTAAGATCACAATCTCCTGCTTTTATCTCTTTGACTTTCCTTCCTACTCTTTTTCTTTTCATTTATTCCATTCTAACCCCCTTGGCCTATTTCCTATTATTCAAACATGCCAAATATATCTCAGGGCCATTGCTGTGTTGTTCTCTGTGTTCCCCCTCAGAGACAGACTTCCCCTGGGTATTCGACAGGTTTTTACTTAGAAGTATCACCTCAGTAATTCTTACTCTGGCCTATTTAAAAGTGCAATTTATTCTTGTAGACCCTGTCTCTTTTCTCTGCTTTATTTTTCTTATAGCACTTAATCCTATACAATATACTATATGTTAAATGTTACTTACTTTGTTTATTCTCTGCTCCCCTCACCAACTATAATGTTTCAAGGGATTTTTTTATTAGTTTCTAATTGGTACACTCCAGTACCTATGGCTGAGCATTACGCATAGTAGGTGCTTGATACATATTTGAATATTTGATATCATAATCTCATATGACCACCATAACCTGTGAAGATTTCACCTTCTTAATATCAATGAAAAAGAATTTATCACTTTAAATTTTGAAAAAAAGAATGAGAATCTGTACAAAGTTGATTCAATGTGGTAAGGCACAGAATTTACAAGACAGAGGTTAAGTTGAATTGAAAATAATATACGTGTGTGATAGTAAATCTGTATCATAATGCCAAATTTGAATAATATTTGAAACTCTTATGGAAGATTACTATATCCACCATCCATCACAACTTAGAGCTATCATGGTTATTTAGTCAGTGTGAATCCATTAAAACTGTTTCAGTAAGAAAGCTTATGTATATTGAAATATTGAAACCTCATCAAAATAAAAAGCTTCTGCACGGTGAAGGAAACTATCAGCAAAAGGCAACTAATGGAATGGGAGAGGGTATTTGCAAATAACATATCTGATAAAGGGTTATGTCCAAAATCTATAAAGAACTTATCAAACTCAACACCCAAAAAAACAAATGATCCAGTGAAGAAATGGGCAAAAGATATGAGGGTCACTTCTCCAAAGAACACATGTAGATGGCTAACAGACACATGAAAAAATGCTCAACATCACTCATCATCAGGGAAATACAAATCAAAACCACAATGAGATACTACCTCCTACCTGTCAGAATGGCTCACATTCACAACTCAGGCAACAACAGATGTTGGCAAGGACACGGAGAAGAAGATATCTTTTGCGGTGCTGGTGGGAATAAAAGCTGATGCAGTCACTCTGGAAAACAGTATGGAGGGTCCTCAAAAACTTAAAAATAGGACCACCTACAACCGAGCAATTGTGCTACTAGACATTTATCCAAGTGATACAGGTGTCTGTTTCAAAGGGGGCACATGCACCCCAATGTTTACAGCAGCGCTATCAACAGTAGCCAAAGTGTGGAAAGAGCCCAAATATCTTGATGAATGGATGGATTAAGAAGATGTGGTATATATATATACAATGGAGTATTACTCGGAAGTCAAAAATAATGAAATCTTGCCTTTTGCAACTACATGTATAGAACAGGAGAGTATTACGCTAAGTGAAATTAGTCAGTCAGAGAAAGATAAATATCATATACCTTCACTCAAATGAAGTTTAAATATCTTAAACTTTGTATCTTTAAGATACAAAACAGATGAGCTTAAGGGAAGGGAAGCAAAAATAATATAAAAACAAGGAGAGGGTGAAAACTTAAGAGACTCTTAAATACAGAGAACAAACAGAGGGTTACTGGAGGGGTTGTGGTTGGGCTAAATGGATAAGGGGTATTAAGGAATGAGCACTGGGTGTTATACATAGGGGATGAATTACTGGAATCTACTTCTGAAATCATTATTGCACTAAATACCAACTAACTTGGATATAAATTTAAACAAATAAAAAAAAACAAAGAAAGTTAAAGTATTGCCCTATTGAAATGTTTTCTGGGAGACTAGTTTTTGTCTCTTAAAGAATGTGTACGTACATGCAATTTTATAATGCATTAGTAAAGAAAATAAATTAAGAAAGAAAAGTATTTGGGGCCAAAAATACATTTGTAACTAGGAAATTGAGCGGATTGAGAAAGGTAGGGTTTGGCATTGACTTTGATTCTTGGTCTTTAAGGATTACTAACAGGATTCAGTAAAAGTTTCCTGCTCTCCTTTGACAAAGACACATTTAAATAGAATGACAAAATGCAATGCAAACTTCAAGGTGAACTTTAGAATTACAGGATGTTACCATGAATTGATGTACCAAGCTTGTTAGCATTCCCAGGCCCATCTCTACATAAACGATGTTACTTCTTGTCTTGTGATTCTGGAATTATTTAATTGAAAATGTGTGGGCTCTGTCTTGAATGGATTACAAAAAATAGAGGAAATGACCTATAGAATGCATTATCATTTTCCTGGTGATAGAATCAAGCATATAAAATAGCCCTAGGTAGAAAATAATATAAAAACCCATCTTTTGGGGTCAGAAATAGGGAAGATAGAATAAGCTGTGCAAATGTGTTCAGGACATCACAAATAAGGCTTCCTGAAGCAGCCAGCATGCTTGGGTGTAGCCCTGTTACAGGACTCTTGCTGGCAATTTATATCAAGCAAAAAATTAGCACTAGAAAATAAATTCCTCTGGAGACTATCTTTGTAACTACATTCATGGTATAACTTGTATTTCTTGAATTGTTACTCGTTTGATAAGGCTAATATAATCAAAGAGGAATCTGCCAGAAAGAAATGTGTAGTAACTGAAAAATGAGATTATTCATGTTTGGGGAAAGGTAGGAAATGGGTAAAATTACTGCTGAAAGGGTTCATCGCCCTCAGCGAATGTTCTTTTTTATGGTGTCGTTGGCAGATGTGGGTTGAAATGAGTGTGCTATCCATGTCAGTTTTCACTGACCTGGCTTAAAAAGCACAATGTGAGAGCTTTACCTTGTTAAGAGAGAGATGCTGCAGCACTTAGGAAAATCAAGGGTTTTGTCCGATAGGAGAAAAAGCGCAGTCTGCTTGTGTTTCTCATGGATGTAAGAGGCTTTAGAAAAGGCTTTGGCAAGGGCAAATGAGAGGGGAAAATAATCCTTTGACTGAAGCTACCTTTTCTCTGTTCAGTTTTGTGATGAATGATACACCTACTGCACATGGTTGCTTCTCAAAAATGTGTTAGCATTTGGTGCTGATTATCAGTTAAAGTTCTGTATCCTCGCTTCTTTATAAAACTCATATTCGATTTAATAGCAGCTACAGTTGGTCTGTCCTTCAAAGTTTTAGTTCAGCTTAATTTAATTTTTCTAACTAGTGGTAGCCTAAGTCCCACAATATAAAACAAAAGTAAGAGTCTATTTTTCTGTTAATTGATTTTTATATTTTACTTTCTGAATGGGAAAATACATATGGTTCTTTGTCTCTAGGTCACAGTTCTGCTTGTAACTATTCATGAGGAACTAGAAATGGGTAGATGAGGATTACAACTGGACAGAGAAACCAGCTGGGACATAGTGTTGGAGTTTAAGGGTGGGGATTGGCATTAATTGCCCACGTAAGGTGGGAAGGGACAGAGAGAATCTGAAAATCAAAAGGGATAAGCCCATGACTCAGGCTATCATGGAAATAGGGATGAATCCAAAATAGGAGTCAAGAAGTCAAAGTGTCAAATCCAGGGGCCCATCCAGAGCCACCACATGGCAAGGATACGTACAAGGAGTTTCAGGAATCATGTGTACTATACATGGTAGTTCTTAGCTTCTCCATGGATAGATCTGGAGAGCCATAGATACCCCGTATCTTCTTGACATCAGCTAGTGAAGTAACTGGGACTCTAGCCCTGTCCTGCCCTGTTCCACCCACTCTATTCCTTGGTGGGGGTGGGAGTGCTGGTCAGGTCCCTTCTGTGTTTTTCTGGGTCACAGATGTGCTCTGTATAGCCACTTGGTGGTTTCTTTGAGCAAAAGCTGTTTCGTATACATTCTCTCAATACCTGCAGCTCCTGTCCAGTTCCTTAACTACAGCCCACAGCTACTGTGTCCGTCTCTGTCTTTCCTGCAGTTGAGGAGACATACGCCTTAACCTGTAAAGATGACTAATTAGTAGCTTTTTCAAGGATTGTCTGGCTCTTACATTTCAGTACCTACTCTTAGACCTACCTTCTAAAGTTCATATATAAGAATCAGTTTGGGGCGCCTGGCTGGCTCAGTCGGCTGAGCGTCCGACTCTTGTTCTGGTTCAGGTCATGATCCCAGAGTCGTGGAATCGAGCCCTGTGTCGGGCTCCATGCTGAGCATGGAGATTCTTTCCCTCCCTCCCTTGCCCACTCATGCTCTCCCTCTCTCTCTAAAATAAAACCTAAAAAAAGAATCACTTTGATAAATGACTTAAAAATCCTGTAGAAATGGCTTGGCTAAAAGTAGGAGTCAGGTGATGAAAATGAAGCATTTATCTCAAGAGCAAAGTATAAGAGGGTGTCCCCCCCAAAACTCAGTAATCAAGATGAATAATATTTCAGAAATCAAAAGTTATACAAAAAGTACCTGAATAACAAAATATCAACATTTTTAATAAACATCAGATCAGTAATAGTGCCCGTGTCAAGTCATATTGGAGGCAGAGGTGAAATGGACAATGAGGACTGACCCTATCTTTTTTTCTTTATGGAAAATATTTATACTTTGTTATAATGATCATTGACTTTTTTGTATTAATTTTTATTTTTAAAAAATAATTGCGTTAAGATATTATTTATCTTGAGTATTGAAAGTTTTTTTTGTATCCTTTTATTTATTTTTATTATTATTATTTTATTTTTTTAAGGCGTGGGCAATAATTAACGTATATTTTATTTTGCCAGAGTAAGACTTGTTTTCCCTAAGTAGTTTATTGTCAAGTTGGTTTGCATGTAACACCCAGTGCTCATCCCAACAAGTGCCCTCCCCCATGTCCATCACCCCCCCTTCCCCTCTCCCCCACCTCCATCAGCCCTCAGTTCTTTGTATCCTTTTAAAGTCTGTGCCCTCATCAGGGTTCTCTCTTCTCCCACTGCCCTCATTGTAGTGCTGTCCCTGGGAGGTACAATACATTTATAATTTTATTTAGGGAAAGTTAATAACTTCTGTGATCTTGACTGATCTGTTTCTCAGTCATGAATATGGTGTTTATTCAGGGCTTCTTATATGTCCCACAAGAAATATTTTGTATTTCTTCCATGAAGGTCTTGCATAATTTAAAAAGTTATTCTAGTACTTTATATTCTTTGTTCTTTTCAGTGGTTTTAACTTTTTTATTTATTTTATTATTATTATTATTTAGATGTTTATTTATTTTGAGAGAAGGAAAGAGAGATAGAAAGCAAGTGGGGGAGGAGCAGAGAGAGAGAGGGAGAGAGAGGATCCCAAACAAGCTCTGTGCTGTCAGTATAGAGCCCTACCTGGAGCTCTATCTCACGAACTGTGAGATCACGACCTAAGCCAAAATCTAGAGTCAGACACTTAACCAACTGAGCCACCCAGGCACCTCTATTTTTTTCTTTTGTATTTAAAAATGGTTATTTTGCAGCTCATTCCTGTATCTATCCAAGTTTTTCTTCTTTTTTCCAATAAATGCATACTGATGACTTCTATATGTCAGATGTTGTTCTGAGTTCTTTATATAGCAGTAAATAAAACTAGTGAGGGAAGACCAAAAATAATCAAGTAAGTCAATAAAAATAAAAGGTCAAGCAATATAAAAGTTTATGAAAAAGCTAAAGTAGCATGGATTGATAGAAAATGACTCTGGGTGGGTCTAAGAATGGGCTGCTGCAGTAAGTTATATATACTTTGGGACTGAATGTTAAGGGGACACATATTTGAAGATCTAAGAAAGATGATGTTCACTGAGTAACGTCAGGATGGAAATTAGACATCCTGACCCTTTATATCCTTAGGTTTATCACCTCCTCTATAACTGGAAGCTGCTTTTGTATTCTGTATTTCCCTCATTTTACTTATTCATTAATTTATTCACTAAACCAAAAATATTTATTGACACTTTACTGTCCACCCTTCTCATTTTTGGCTGTAAAGCATCTTTGAAAATTAAATTAATATATTAGCAATGAAGAACTGAACATTAAAATTTTAAAAAGTATCCTTATTATAGCACCTTGAAATGACGTATTTAGGTAAAAGTCTTACAACACATTTTTAAGATCTGTATGTTGAGAACAAGAAAAAACTGATGTAAGAAATTAAAAAGAGATATGCCATATTCATGGACTGGAAGATTCAACTTGGTTCAAATCAAATTCTTCCTAATTTGATGTATAGAGTCAATACAATGACATTCAAAATCTCTGCAGTAGTTTTTATATGAAGTTAACAAGCTGATTCTAGAATTTATATGGAAAGACAAAGGCACTAGCATAGACAAAAATTTTGAGAAAGAAGAGCAATGTTTGAAGATACAAAAGATGCTCAACATTGTTATTAATTAGGGAAATACAAATTATAGCTACAATGAGATCTCACAATACATTTGTTAGAAGAGCAAAGATTAAAAACAAACAAAACAACTGACAATTGTAAGTCTTGGTGAGGATGTGAAACAACTCTGTAACATTGATGGTGAGAATATAAAATGATACAGCCAAATTTGAAAAACCATTTGGGGAGTTTGTTTGTTTGTTTGTTTTTGAGACAGACATTGTATGAGTGGGAGAGGGGCAGAGAGAGAGGGAGACACAGAATCTGAAACAGGCTCGAGGCTCTGAGCTTTCAGTACAGAACCCCATGTGGGGCTTGAACCCATGAACCTTGAGATCGTGACCTGAGCAGAAGTCAGACACTAAAGTGACTAAGCCACCCAGGCGTCCCATGGGGACATTTCTTATATAGTTTAACATACCCTTACTATATGATTCAGTAATGCCATTCCTGAGCACACATACAAAAACATATTTGTGAATGTTTATACCTGTTATTTTCATAGTTGCCCCAAACTGGAAACAATCCAAATGCTTTTTAACTGTATATGTCTGTCAAACTTGCAGGATCAATTTTCCCATATGTAAATCATGCCTTACTTAAAAAAAAAAGAAAGAAAATAAAAACAAATTATAGAGGTACTAACCCAGGGTTGTGTATGTGTGTGTGTGTGTGTGTGTGTGTGTGTGTGTGTAATTTTTGTATCAATTTAGCATAGTAAGATTTGATGATCTTCTGTACAACTTCATTAAAGTTTTTATTGTTATTTATTTATTTCTGAAACCTAAGTCTGAAAGCCAGTGGTTTAGCACAGTGCATCTGAAAATGTAGTTTGTTTCTTTTTTTATGTTTATTTATTTTGAGAGAGAACATGTGCATGAGTGTGCACATGAGCAGGGGAGGAGTAGTGAGAGAGGGAAAGAGAGAGAATCCCAAGCAGTCTTCATGCTCAGCACGGAGTCCAAAGGGGCTCCATTTCATGACTGTGAGATCATGACTTGAGTCGGAATTGAGAGTTGGACACTTAACCGACCGAGCCACCCAGGTGCCCCTCAAAATGTAGTTTCTAGACTAGCATCAGCATCCCCTGGAAACTGGATATAAATGCAAATTCTCCAGCTGCATGAATCCCAAACTTTGGGGGTGGTGCTCAGCAATCTGAAGAAGTCTGCCAGGTGATTCGGACACACGCTAATGTTTGAGAACCAACATCACTATGTCTTTATTTGGAATCACTATAGTATGGCTTTAGGAGTAAAAGAAAGTTATTTTTGAACTCTGGATACTTCAATGTGTGAGGCATTTAATCTTATAAGTTTTTTTTAATAGTTTATTGTCAAGTTGGTTTCCATATAACACCCAGTGCTCATCCCAATAAGTGCCCTCCCCTGTGCCCACACCCCCCTTCCCCTCTCCTCCACCCCCATCAGCCCTCAGTTTGTTCTCAGCATTCAAGAGTCTCTCATGGTTTGCCTCCCTCCCTCTCCCCCACCATTTCCCCCTTTCTTCTCCCCCACGGTCCTCCTTTAAGTTCCTCCTAATCCTCCTATACGTGCAAACATATGGTATCTGTCTGCTGCCTGACTTATTTCCCTCAGCATAACACCCTCAAGGTCCATCCATCTTGCTACAAATGGCCAAATTTCATTCTTTCTCATTGCCATGTAGTATTCCATTATATAGATAAACCACATCTTCTTGATCCATTCATCAGTTGATGGACACTTAGGCTCTTTCCATGATTTGGCTATTGTTGAGAGTGCTGCTATGAACATTGGGATACATGTGCCCCAATGCATCAGCACTCCTGTATCCCTTGGATGAATTCCTAGCAGTGCTACTGCTGGGTCATAGGGGAGTTCTATTGTTAGTTTCCTGAGGAACCTCCACACTGTTTTCCAGAGGGGCTGCACCAGTTTACATTCCCACCAACAGTGTAGCAGGGTGCCTGTTTCTCCACATCCTCACCAGCATCCGATTTGTTCATTTTAGCCACTCTGACCGGCGTGAGGTGGTATCTCAGTGTGGTTTTGATTTGTATTTCCTTGATGATGAGGGACACTGAGCATCGTTTCATGTGTCTGTTGGCCATCTGGATGTCCTCTTTGGAGAAGTGTCTGTTCATGTCTTCTGCCCATTTCTTCACTGGATTATTTGTTTCTCAGGTGTGAAGTTTGGTGACTTCCTTATAATTCTTATAGGTTTTGATTTTTCTCACCTCTGCAATGGGGATCTTAATATCTACCTCCTAACACTGTTGTAATGTTTAAATAGAATAATGTCAGTAAAGTGCTTAGCAGAGTCCAATACATAGCAAAAGCTGAATGATGGGTAATTAGATTTAATTATTACCAGGTTTGTAGTCTTGAAAATTTTCTTTGTGTTTTGATGTGTGCGCAATCAAATTCATCTTAGGCAAGCTTTTCAAACTGATATCTAGCTACTACCATTGTGTTTATTTAGGTAAGGGACTCCAAATCCCTAAATGGGCATTTTCCTTTTCCTTGGTGTTTTTCCATGTACTTTATACATTGTTCTTGCTTTTTCTTAAACCAAACATTATTTGAAGAGAGAGACTGTATCTGGTACTTTGGAGGCAGAATATGTTCCATTTTTCAGAAAGAACGTCTTTGTTTACATATTTATATTTTAACAGTCATTGCTTGGACATTTGCAAAAATGGAATCAAAAATTAATTTAAATGAAAAATTAACTGATTAACCTAAGGCAGAATATTCAGTAGCAGATATGAACATCAAGCTTCGTTCCCTTAATTCACAATCTATTTCCATCATCATGTTACAAGCTTAACATATAGTGTGCATATGTGAACGTGTGTGTGTGTGTGTGTGTGTGTGTGTGTGTGTGTTGAGGGGAAGAAAGTTGATTGAAAGAGAAAAATGAGAACACAGGGAAGAATGGATAAGCATGAAAGATGAACAGGTAATCTTTTAAAAACTGCTATGTCTCCATTTGTAAAATAGAGGAAATTAATAATTTTGTGCCAGTTTATCAAGTTGGAACCACTGATTTCCAGGAAAAATGATTTTCTTTTTTCAGAATTAGAGTTGCGAGGTACTTGATGTTATCCTTCATTTTCTGTTTCCCGCAGCTGACAAGTGCTTGCTTAATTATTCATGTAGCTCAGTAACGCAACCACTTTTTCAAATAGGAGGGAGCTGCCAGGATATTTCTCCATGTCCCTTTCACTCAGTATTCTGGACATTTATTTTCTTTCCCTTCATTGGGAGAGTATTGAGAAGCACAAATTTATTTCTTTTTGAGCATGTTTACTTATGTATCTGATTAAGTTAAATTTGAAAATAAAAGTGGAATCTTTTGCATTGATGACTTTAGATTCTATTTGGACTTTTTCCAGCTTGCATGGGAACTGCTATTATTCTCTAGCAGTAGCAGCAGCAGCAGCAGTAGTAGTAGTAGTAGTAGCAGCAGTAGTAGCAGTAGTAGTAGTAGTAGTAGTAGCAGCAGCAGTAGTAGCAGTAGTAGTAGTAGTAGTAGTAATATTGGGGTCCTATCTGACATAGTATTCTCAAACAAAGTGTAAGGTCTTATTTAGAAGAGAATATATTTAAGGGGTGGTTGAATTTTCCTCCACACTGGGCAGATATAAAGAAGCAATGTCTTTTGCAGAAGGCTTAATACCAGTTGGGCATTTGTTTTCTCCACTGTGAAGAAGGAACCTACTAAAAAAGGATGTTTCTCTGAACCTCCTGATCAATAATAGTTCGGCTAATTTGTCTGACAGATAAGTTTCTCATTTCTACTTCACTCAGATTTGCAATCCTTTATCGTCATTGAGGATCTTCCAGCTGTCTCAGGGCCAGTTTGGGGACACTTACTGTATACTCAAGAGTTTTTAAGAAAATGTATCCTTTTCTTCGGTGGTGTGGCAGCCAAGGAGGAGAGCTGCTCAGGTCTCTGAAGAGAGAGGTTGTTCAGTACAGAGTGCTGGGGGTTGACAGCTTTTCTCTGCAGTGCCTTTGGGATCATCCTGGGCTTCTCTTCTAGGTGAGGGCATCCCCTTTCCAAGGGGCTCACAGCCACTGAACCGAGCATGACAGGGCCACCAAGGCCTGGCCATTTCTACTCAGTAGGAGATGAGGCTCTTCTAAAGGGCAGTTTTTGCTTCAGAGGCCTCCACTCGGTTGGCTTACGCTGAGGCCCCTCTGTTTGATAGTCTGAGGCTCCCCAGCCCACCCTTGCTTTGTTTAATCTTTCCAAGGTTTCCTCATGCCCTTCATGATCCTTTTACTTCCACTCCTCCCCATCACCCCCTTCCCAGGCCATGACTGATTTGCTTTCAGTCATTATAGTTTATTTTGCATTTCTTAGATTTTATACAAATGGAATCATAAAGTATGTACTGTATTTTGCCTTTATATGATACAGTGTATGGACCAAAGGTCATATATTTGCCTATGGATATCTATTGTCCCACCACTACTTGTTGAATAGATATTTTTCTCTACTAATTTGCCTTTATCCTTGTGTTTATCTTTACACCGATATTACCTCTTGGTTACTGTTGCTGTGTACTAAGTCTTGAAATCAAAATGAAATCAAAATTTGTTCTCCCTTTACAAAGTTGTCTTGCCTGAGATGACTTTTTTAATTTTAATTTTAATTTTTTATGTTTATTTATTTTTGAGAGAGAGAGAGAGCACGCACAAGCAGGGGAGGGGCAGAGAAAGAGAGAGACACAGAATCTGAAGCAGGCTCCACGCTCTAAGCTGTCAGCACCCAGCCTGATGCAGGACTTAAACTCATAACCTGTGAGATCATGACCTGAGCAAAGCCGGAAGCTTAACCAGCTGAGCCACTCATTGTCTGAGAGGACTTTAAGGATAGGTGTACAGGAAGAATTTTTCTTACTTCATTATTTCTTGAAGAGAAATCTTTTAATTAAGATGTCACTTTTATAACAGACACCTAACCAGAGAAGCTATATGGATGGCAGATAAGCATACTAAAAGATGCTCTACATCAGATGTCATCAGGGAAATGCAAAGTACAAATGAGATACTACTATATAGCAGTTAGAATGGCCCAAACCCAGAATACCATGATGTGGAGCAACAGTAGTGCACATTTGTTGCTGGTAGGAATGAAAAATAGTACAACCACTTTGGAAGACAGTTTGGTGGGTTTTGTTTTTATAAAACTAAACCCTCTTTTTTCACATTTATAAATATATATGTATGTCTATATGACAATTATATCTATACTTATAATTTGATATGGTTTAGCATATACAGCATCAGCTATAATAAACTATTAAGCAAACAATATAATCTTGTCATAAGATGCAGCAGTTATGTTCCTTGGTTATTTATACAAAGAAGTTATAAACTTATGTCCCCACAAAAACTTGCACATGGATGTTAATCATGGTTTTATTCATAATTGCTCAGACGTGCAAGCAGCCAGGTTGTCCTTCAGTAGGTGAATGGATAAATAAACTGTGGCACATCCAGACAGTGGAATATTATTCAGTACTAAAAAGAAAATAGCTATCAAGCCATGGAAAGACATGAAGGCACCTTAAGTGTATATTACTAAATGAAAGAAGCCAATCTGAGAAGGCTACATACTCTATGACTTCAACTCTGACATTCTAGAAAAGGCCAAAAGTATGGAAACAGTAATAACATTAGTGGTTGGTGGGGGTTAGGGAATGGGGAAGAAGGGTGAGTAGGTAGAGCACAGAGGATTTTTTTTTTTAGGGTAGTAAAAATACTCCATACTGTACTTTAATAATGGATATATGTCATTCTACATGGTCCAAAACTATAGAATGTACAACACATAGAGTGAATTGTGAAGTCAACTGTAGACTTTGGGTAACTATGATATGTCAATGTAGATTTATCATTTATAACAAAGGCTCCATTCTGGTGGGGATGTTGTTAATGGGAGAGGCTATGTATGTTGGGAATGGTGGCTATATGGGAAATCTTGGTACATTCCCCTCACCTCTGCTGTGAACCTAAAACTTTTCCAAAAAACAAAGTAAAAAACAAATCACTTCTACAGGGGAGCTTCATTTGAATCTCGGCCATGGCATCCTCGAGCAGAATTGCTTCATTACAGTGGCATTTGTATGGTAGCAGGTGCCTCTCTGGCCACCAGCCTACAGAAGGCTTGTTGAGAGAATTTGTTGCCACATACAGTGCAGTTAGTAGTCATTGACTCAGATCCTCTTAGCATAATGTCTGATACCTCAGACTTCTGAAACACTTCCTACTGTCTCATGGAAGAGTAGTGGGGGGAGGGGGTGGTTCACAGGCACTGATTGTTGCCATCTTCAGCACTTTTAACAAAGAATATTCCACCAAGTCTTCAACAGCTGGACTTGCAGTGCTGCTGCTCAGACTTTCCCTTGTGGGACATTATTCCCTTAATTACTGACCACTGCACTGTCCCAAAGCCAACCACTTCAAATAGAGAAACTTGACCACAAGTGGATTCCCAGGCAGAGTGTGGAGGACACAAAGTTTTTCCAGAGCCTTGGTAATGGATGGGTGGAAGTCCAGCAGGTGTGTCTGAAAGAAGGCTGCTGGCAAGAATGTAAGAGTTGCTACTGATGGTGCAGTCCCTTAAAAAGCCAGCTGGAGGTGTCTTGGGCTAGCAAGAGGGTGGAGACTCACCCTCAACTGGGAGAATGTTCTTAGAGTCATTTTCCCATACCATTTAGGAAGAGGGGATCAAGGGTACTCTTAAAGGTTGGCTGCTGGAATATTTTATTTTTTTACCAGACTGAGCCACCCAGGCACCCAATATTTTATTTTTTTAAAGCTTATTTATTTATTTTGAGAGAGAGAGACAGCATCAGAGGGGGAGGGACAGAGAGAGAGGGAGACAGAGAATCCCAAGCAGGCTCTGCACTGTCAGTGTAGGGCTCGAACTCATGACACCATGAGACCATGACCTGAGCGGAAATGAAGAGTTGGCCACCCAGGTGCCTCTGAAATGTTTTAGAATAAAGTTAGAAAGTAGTCCAGAGCATCTGAATCAGCAAGGAAGTCTGAGAGTGGACGATCAGTTCCTTACATATGGGGATAAGGAGACGAGAAACAATAATAGATTACAGCAAATGCATATGTATCTGGTCAAGGAGATACATGTATCAACATCGATTAATTGGAACTGATATAGTCTGGTCAGGGAAAAATTTGTTTTACGAATAAGACGTTTAAAAGATCTTTTTATTTAACCCCCTCAGAAACACATAATCATATTCAAATTGATTCTATAAACACCTACTCCCAGCTGGCCGCTGGGGATACAGTGATTTGGACCTTGCGTTTAAGGAGATGTGTAAAAGCTGGGGTGCCTCCTCGTCCCTCTCTGCCTCATGCAGCTGTGTGGAGCAACACATGTGGCTTAGGAATGTCAAGTTCACCAGGGGCCCATTACTGGAGCCGGCCTTTACTGGAGAGTTAGACAGGAAGCTCATTATGGAAAACCGCCAAGTGCTTTGAGGCCTCTTTTGCCTTCTTTCTCCTCCTTCTTCCTTTAATGGCTTGCCTGGAAGTTGACAGAGCATAAAAGCTATCGAAAATATGCTGCTTCATGTAGCTCTCAGAGAAAACTCTTTTTTGTTTACTGTGGGTAATTGTTCCTTTTTTGTTTTTATATCACTTAGTGCCTCTGATTTCCCAGCTTCCAGGAGCTACCAGTTTTCACTCTTAGGGAAGAAGAAAAGAATGCCATAAATGTGTAAATGAAGGGATAAATAGTAAAGAGAAGTAAAACAGTAAAATGTTTAACACTTCAATTAGAGATACTAGTCTATCTAATTTGTCAATTAGAGATGCTAGTCTATCTATAGATAGTCTATTCTGTTTGTGGATCAGAATTAGACATGCTAATGTTTCTCAAATTTTGAGATTAAATTTCTTTTATTTATCACAGGGAATTAAACCTTCCAAGGGACTGTTCAAAAGTGTTGGGTAATATTAGCAGATGGCTGCCACATTCCTACTGGCAGCCGGGGATTATGTATCCATGAGTATGTACTAAAAGTCACTTACAGGGACAGTTCCTCCTTCCCATTCCCCAATTTCAAAACTTCAAATCCAATGGAATGCTAACCAGACTCCTGAAGAACAAAGTGTAATTCTCTTTGAAAATTATAAATAATAAGACAGGCAAATGTCATCCTATGCAGTAGAAATCTCCTCCTATCAATCACCTCAAAAAGGATCTCGGGGCACCTGGGCGGCTCAGTTGGTTAAGCGTCCGACTATGGCTCAGGTCATTATCTCGTGTTTTGTGAGTTTGAGCCCCGTGTCAGGCTCTGTGCTGACAGCTCAGAGCCTGGAGCCTAATTGGGATTCTGTGTTTCCCTCTCTCTCTGCCCCTCTCCTGCTTACACTCTGTCTCTCTGTCAAAAATAAATAAACATTAATAATTTTAAAAGAAGGTTCTCACCTCAGATTTACAGAGGTGACATTGTCAGATGGAGAAACCGAGCAATGACTTGATGAAAGACATACATTAAGCCTGTCTCATGTAAAGAATTGAGCCGTGCCCTACGGATTCCCATCCTGAAGGCTTAGCTATGCAATGAATGCAATCAGCAGGTGTGTCAAGGTGACTTTTTCCCCACCATAATTCTGCAGGTTTGGTGGTATTAGTCTCATTTTGCCAATAAGGAAATCAAGGCTTAGAGCAGTGAAATAACCTAAGATTCCTGTTCATTAGGTGTGAAGAGAACTTCAGACCCATGATTGACATCCCTGAACACCCTGTCTTCCCCCTGTATACCTGGCTGTCTGCTAAATTTCAGGAACTCTGCATGGGGCAGAAGCTATGTTAAGTCATTGTTGCTTTCCATGAAGGACTCGGCTGTGTGTTCCCTGGAACATTTTAAAATAACCATCATTCGGATCAACATGGCCATGAAAGTTACTGAATCTTTCAAGCAAGCAAGGTCATAGATTTCTAAGAGAGTGTCTATATCTTCTTCATTCTCGTTCGTGAGGGCCAATGTATTCATAATATTTAATTTATTAAGGTCGATCCAAACTCCACAAATAATGTAGAGGGAATACAAATAGATTCCATTGACATGTATTCTTTCTTCCTCAATTACTAGTAAATAAAATTCGAATACAGATAATCTAATGTGATATTATGATTTGTGACTTGATTTGTTTCTGTTTAGATTTAATATGGATATTTTAAAATCAAACTGCTATAGAAATAAAATGTACTTGGTTTGCTTTGTATTGAACCGTCTATTCTTATGTATCATTATATGTAATTGTCAGTTCACAGTTATGATAGTGCATTAAAAATTTAAAAAAATAGTAACATTTCTTCTTTTAGGTTTTAGAGTTATGTCCTGGGTATTGAAGCAAGTTGTTTCTGTTTTCTGTATTTATATAATGTTTATTTATTTATTTTGAAAGAAAAAGAGAGAGTGTATGTATGAGCAGGGGTGGGGGAGACAGAAGGAGAGAGAAAATCCCAAGCAGGCTCCACACTGTCAGTGCAGAGCCCATCTCAAGGCTCAAACCATGAGAATCTGACCTGAGCCGAAATCATGAGCAGGACACCTATCTGACTGAGGCACCCAGGCTCCCCTGTTTTTGTTTTCTTATGTTTAGGTTTTCCTCATTTGATTTAGGAGTGTGGTCAATCACAAATTTTCTTTATTGTAATTTCTCTATCTTCAATATGAAAACAGTAATAATAATTTTCCACCAATTAGAATGATTCATAAAATTGATGATGATTGGATTTTTTTGGTACTATATGTGTAACAATAGCAACAACAAGAAAGGAGAGAGTGTGTCAAGTTTGTTTAAAACATTGAGTATAATTGTTCATTGTTGACAGTTTATATTCTAAAATACTAGAGATAGAAGAGACTACAGAGACCCTCTCAAAAATAAATAAACATGCAAAAGTGGGGGACACCTGGGTGACTCAGTCGGTTAAGCATCTGAAATTGGCTCAGGTCATGATCTCATGGTTCATGGATTCAAGCCCTGTGTGGAGCTCTGTGCTGACAGCTCAGAGCCTGGAGCCTGCTTTGGATTCTGTCTCACTCTGTCTCTGCCCCTCCCCTGCTTGTGCTCTCTCTCTCTCTTTCAAAAACAAATAAACATTAAAAACTGTTTTTTTACAGAAAAGACTACAGAGGCCAAATGCCAAGTGTTCAAATCCACTTTCCCCCTTTCTGTTAATGTAGAGTCTCCTTTTCACAAGTGTTTCTTCCTTCTCTCTCTCTGTATCTGTATGTATTTATCTTCTGTCGTTAAAAAAATAATTCAAATAGAAATCCAAGGATATATTGTTTACTATTTTGTTTGCTATGATAGTAATTATCAAGTTCAAATAATATTTTTGATGTCTTACTCTGTCTCATTCAGAGGACCTCAAAATTGTGTGTATGCAAGTCCACAGCAGTGGAAGGTCAAATAGTTGCATTTTTAACCACTTGGTTATGCATGCAGAATGATGTATTTGTATTTTCTATATGCTTGCAATTTAGAAGAGTCTATGCTCAGTTTAAGGATATTCAAATTACAAATACAAAGTCAATGTTTCATAAATTATATTCAATGCAGAATCATCAGATTCCTTTTGCCAGGTGAGGAGCAGTTCAGTATAGAGAAAAGTGCTTAGACACCATTTATTAGCTATTTGATCTGATTTTCTCACATGGAGAATGGATCTAATAAAATCTACATTAAACGTTTTTTGTGAAGATTAAAAATAAGATGTTAAATTAACCAATACTTTTTAAGATACTGTAATATGCTAAACACAGTGCAAGTCAATGAACACAGTGTCTGGCATAGAATAGCCACATACTGAATGGGAACCTTTATTAATAACTTCATAAATGTTTCCCTTATGATTAAATTGTTTATGACCTTTGGTTTGTTTGTTTTCAGCAGTGCATTGGTCCTGTAAAGTGAAGCCGGTACAGTAATCTTGTTTCTTTGGGGGTTTGACCTTGTAGCCTTGTGAAAATTTACATGGTAGTTTCAGTTCCTGGCTAACTCTAGTATATTCTAGAGAGAGTCATGAAATCATATCCTCATTCAAATACCCGCAGCCTAAGATAAATCACAGTGGCCCTAATGAAAGCCAAACAGCCCAAAATAGCCATTGCCTTTCTTAAATTTTGACTTTTTTTTTTGTTGTTGTTTATAAGAGAAGCTGTAAGAGTATTTCCAGTGTGTGAATATCCTTTTTAAAAAGTTTACTTATTTATTTTTGAGAGAGAGTGAGCAGGGGAGGGGTAGAGAGAGAGGGAGACACAAAATCCGAAACAGCCTCGGAGCTTTCTGCACAGAGCCCAAGCCAGAGCTCGAACTCCTGAACCATGAGATCATGACCTGAGCCAAAGTTGGCTACCTAGCTGACTGAGCCACCCAGGAATATCATTTTTCTTACTCAAACATTGCACTTATAATTTAAAGAATAGAAAAAGGAAATGAGTTGTCAGAGAAATTATAATGTAGAGAGCTGATAAAGATGAATCGAGAGGGTACATACGTGCCCTAAATGGTTTTAAAGGCACTTTAAAGAAAACAGTGAAAGGAAGGAAAATTATATGCTAGGTTCTGGTACCATAGTTGTTTATTCCTGGGAAGCAAAGTTGCCTTCTCAGCTTACTGTGTTGAACAAACATTACTAAAGGAGGCGAGGCAGGC
The DNA here is from genome assembly GCF_003009895.1 of Hyaena hyaena. NCBI lineage: Eukaryota > Metazoa > Chordata > Mammalia > Carnivora > Hyaenidae > Hyaena > Hyaena hyaena. The sequence goes on from NW_024082821.1 coordinate 19,857, forward strand.
ATGTATGCACTGACCGTGATATTACGAACTAGGGAATCAAATGGGTGGAATGCATTCACAAGCTTGCTGGGTTGTTAGGTCTTTGCACTCTGCAGTTTGGTACATTGTGTCAAATTATGTGTCTCTGGCTATAACCCCTTTGAGGACAGTGTATTTTTTATATTGTTCCATTCTCCACAGCTTTCCAGGATCCTCACCAAGAAAGAACTCTCCATAAATACTTGCCAACAAACCGTCTTCCCACCTGAGTGAAGACATTAAGTAAAACATAATTTTTAGACGTCAGACGGCTTTCATTTTTTGTTTTCTAGCTTTCCTTTATTCATGGCTCAGGAAGAAAGCATCATGATTTAAAATCTACTTGTGACACTGCGTTGGTAAGAGTCCCGGAAGCATCACAGCTCTGTCCTCCCCAAACGGCCCTGTCTTAGCCCATCCTCACAGCAGGGTGTTCTGTGACTTCAGCAGTCGAATCTGATGCATTTCCAATACCCTAACTACCCTTCTGTCCTGCATGCCTGCTCCAAATTAACCAAAGGTGAAGGACTGTGGCAATGCCTCCTCTTGTGTCGAATCCATTTATCTATTTTTTCCCACACAATTTGCAAACTAGAGGATCTGGGGCAATTCCCAGGGGGCGCCTGGAGCATACGGGGAAAAATACATCTCCGAGGTTGTAGTAGTCGCGTGGGCCCCTTACATTAACGCGTGTTTGTGTGTTGTTGGAAGCCTGTGTGCTGGGGTCCGAAGAGCTGGGTTCGAATTCTCCTCTGCCATATGCTATTTGTGCTAAAGTAGTATCTGCCCCTCCTCAGTCTAATCTTTTTCTTGATTAAAAATCTTACACAAAATGCTGAAGCTCTTCGCCTAGAGGTGTTCGTATAACAACAAATTGAAAACAGCAGCATCTGTCATATAGATTTGTTTTAAATGAAATAATCCATGTAAAGTGTTTATATCCTGTTTGGTGCACAATTTACCCTCAATGAATAGGTGTTTCCTTTTTTTCTGTATCAACTTTGCATTATAATCCATTGTACAGTCTTCATATGTCATCAGTATATAGACCATTTTACAGCTCAATATCAGCTTCGCTGCTTCATTTACTGTCATAAGATCTGAAATAAATCTTCCTTTCCTCATTCTCCTTCTCCCTCCTTCTTTCCTGCTATCTCTTTGCTTCCCCCCCCCCATTCTCCTTCTCTCTTTTCTTGTTTCTCGTTACTCTAGCTTTTGCAGGTTCTACAAATTTTAGGTTTAAGGTAACCCAGGTAGCCATTTCCTTATTGCTTTGCCTTTCTTTGTTCACTACTTATAGCGTACTTTCCTTTTGACTTTCTGGACTGGAGACTGCAGCCTTGATGAAAAGTAAATCTGCTATAATTTAGAAGCTGCCATCTGTGTGGAGCTCTAGCAATAAATGCAGAAACTATGCAACTTTATAAATCAATAGAATTCACTTTTCTGTTCTAATTAAAGTTATTTTGGATAGTTCTTGTCTGGGACAGTTTCTGAGGTCTTCAACTGCTAGGCATCTGATGTTCTGAATTGTTGAAAGAGACTAGGCCCATTTCTCTATGAAAAAAATCTTCTGATGCTAACGCTCTCTCATTCACATGGCATCTTGCTCAGAGTCAAGTTGAGTCAGAGACAGCTGTATCCATCAAGACTGCTCTCTTTTTTTAGGGCCATTGTGAGAGAAGCCTATAAGGGGACCAGTCTCAGTTTGGGTGTCAAGTCACCTGAGTTTGAGAAAGATTTATTTGAGAGATCCTGGGAATGCCTGCTGCCCAACTTCTGGAAACCTTGGGGGAGATAGAGATTATGAGCACCTCCTTCACGGTCAGGGAGGGGTGGGTAGGAGCCATGGGTCCCTGTTTGCTCATTGCCAGGTAACTCAGAATCACCCACAACCATTCACTGGACAATCCAGTGTGCTGCCCACAATGACTTATGATATGTACAATGAATTATTAGATCTAATCATTAGTAAGTCATTAATTATCAGATCTAACAATGACTAATAGATCTAATGACAATTTATGAGATCTTAATAAATCAAATTAAATTGAATAGGCGATAGAGAGCATGTGAATAATGTGGGGAAACAATGCAAGATGCACTGAAAGCCAGATATAAAGGCTTAGCTTCTTGTGACAGGAAATCGGGATCCATGGAAGGTTTTTAAATCATTAAAAAATAATTCACTAGAAATAAGTCAATAAGTCACTAAATTGCACTGCAAAGGTAGGATTTGGGGATTATTTGTCTAACATCAATAATTGGTTAGCATGAGAAGTAAGAGTGAGGGGAGTTTGTTGTTCTAGAGCCTGGACTGAAAGTAGCAATGGCAGAAATAGAATAAATATTAAAAGGAAATGGCATTATGATCGACTGGAATCCCAGGATGAAGGAGGGACCACAACATGGTTCCTTTCTAGGCTGTAACAGGTTGGATTTAGCCAGCCTGTGAGAGTCTGACAAAAGAGGAGTTCAAATGAGCTGCTTTGGGAGGATAGGAGACTGAGTTTCAGACATAGTGTGGGTCACTGCATTGGAGGGAAATCACTAAGGGAATATTTAGAAAAGAGATAAGGAAGCCCAAAGGTAAACTTCAACAATTTCTGAAAGTTTGTTTTGTTTTGTTTTGAGGTTTCTGGAATTGGGCACACCTTGGCTTTAAATCCATAGCTATCTGTTACATTTTATACTAGTCCCTACATTTCTTTGAGCTTTATTTTTCTTATCCATAAATTGATGAAGAAATAGTGGTCACAACCTAGGAAACAGTTTGTAAGTAAATGTGTTATAGTATATAAAGGTATGTGGTATAGGATTAGGCATGGTAAGCATTAAGTAAATGGAACCTGATAAAAATGTGACATGTTCAGTCCCTTGTGGTTAGAAGTGAGTACTGGGGGGTGCCTGGGTGTCTCATTTGGTTGAGTGTCCAACTCTTGATTTCAGGGTCGAGCCCCATGTTGGGCTCTGCACTGACCATGGAGCATACTTGAGATTCTTTCTCTCCGTCCCCTCCCCTGCTTGTGGTTTCTCTCTAAACAAACAAACAAACAAACAAAGAGTGAGTATTGGGGAATGTTGAAATTGGGAGTTGAGAGCCAGGAAAATTTTCTCTCTTCTTTATAATGTCTGGAACTTAGATATAATATTATCTGCTTTTTGAATCTAACATTTGAATTATTGTTTAGGTGAAAAGGTTCTAGTTTTTTACCCTGGACATTGAGATTTTTAAAATCCCTTGGAGACTGCCAGTGGACGCTGCAAGGGAAAGTATTAGACCATAATGATGTCCTAGTCATAAAATGCATCATTAATTTGTCCACTTTGATAGAGGTTATTTATTGAGATCAGTGTGAGTTTCACTGTCTCTGATACTGCTCTCTTCTTTAAGGAGGAAGCCACAAGCTTAATCAGGCAATGAAGGATTTAAAAATTACAATTCCTAAGACCTGACAAAATACTTTCCTGCCTCACTGACATAAAATGCAAATAATAATTCTGTATTACTTCTCCATGACATCGTATGGAATAATTAATTAAGGAATGTCAAGAATGTCAAGAGTATAAAAAAATGATTAAACATAAAATAAATGCTAAAAATTATTATTATTATTATTTTTTTTTTTTTTTGCCATTATGGCTTTATCTCATTTCGGTAGGCTGGACCTTCTTTTTCTACAGCTGCAAAAATGCATTCGGTAATTATAAGAATTAATCAAGCCCCAAACTGGATTATGGTGGTGGCAGACATCCTTAATTACAGGCAGTGGAAAGCGAAGGTCATTGCTGGTTTAAATCCAGCGTAGGTCAGTGCAGAGAAAAAGCCATTAACAGCTGAATGTGATTTTATGCCCAGAACAGAATGAATTGCTGCCTCAGCCCAATGTCTTAGTAAACAGGTGTCCCACATCTGAGCTAACAATCACAAAAAGGACGAACTGTCCCCTTTGATGGCTGGCAACCTCGATAAACAGAGGTTCTTAGTGCTGGCTTCACATTAAGCTCACCTGAAAAGCTCTGGAAATGCAGATGTCCAGGACGCAACGGGGCCAATTAAATCAGCATCTCTAGGAATAGAACCCAGTCACTGGACCTTTTTTTAAAAAAATCTCTCTCCAGGCAATTCTATTGTGCAGCTACAGTACTGCTCCATAGGAAGGAAAAGACAAAAAGCAATGTTCATGTCTCCCACCCATGTTTCTTTACGATAGCTTTGTAATGAATCACAACCTATGGTGAAGTGTTTATTTCAGTGATGGCTGTATAAAGAAAGGCCTGTAGATTTAAAAAAAAAAAAAAAGGCGAATAGGCTCTACTTTATTTGGTTACCTAGTTGATAGCTCTAGGGACTATTATGTTGCTTTAAAAAATGATTTATAATCCCAACCTCAGGCACCACTTAGATACCTGATGGTATAACTTGCCTGCAGACATGGACATTGGAGGGCTATAACAGGTTTCTGAGGTTTCTATGCTCATATCTATTTATCACCTTATTGATGCACGATTTAGATCTTTGCCTGGGGACAGGAAAGCTTCTGTGCTTATTAACTTTCTATAAGAAATACAAATGCTTGATTTTTCAACTGCCATCTTAAATTCAGGTCACTGGGCAAGATGTGTCTCAGTCTCCTCCTTTCTGACTGGTGGGTGACAAAGAAGTGCGAAGCCACAGCAATCACAGATATGAAGAGGGCTTCAAAAGGAAGCTAGCTAAACCATGGAGATCCCTTAGTATCACAAGGGCTCTGGAGCTCCCAGAAAGTTTCATCAAGTCAACGGTGTTTTCTCTCTCCATTTTTCCACAGTGTTATCTTTTATTCAGGGGACAGTCAGGCCACTGGCGAGGATCAGCCAGACATAATGACACTTTTTCAGCTCGTACCTCCTAGAGCTCTGTCTGTGTTTGAGCACCATGACTGCACCCCGTTACTGAAGAGCAAGGGCCACTGAATTGCCACACCTAGTGAAGGAAATTCTGTACAACTAATTTTAATTCACTGGCCAGGAATCAGCTTTGGTATCATTACTCTTTTTTTTTTTTAAGTTTATTTATTTATTTTTGAGAGAGAGAAAGAGAGAGCATGAGCAAGGGAGGGGTAGAGAGAGAGGGAGAGAGAGTCCCAAGCAGGCTCTCTTCTGACAGTGGGGCTTGAACTGACAAACTGTGAGATCAATGACCTGAGCCAAAATCAAGAGTCAGATGCTCAACCGACTGAGCCATCCAGGCAACCTGGTATGATTATTCTTAAGCAAGTATCTTCTCTCTAGACTGAAAAGCTCGTAAACTTTCAAAATAAGAAAGGACTCAACTTCCCTATTTTTTGGATGTGAAAACTGAAGCCCGTAATTGTTCAGATAGTTGGTCGAAGAGCCAGAAGTCAAACTGAGATCTCCCAACCCCTGCCAAGTGCTCTTCCTACTACTTAACTAACAGTGGGATGATGGCCTGTGAGGAGCCTTGCTCAGGGTTTGGGATGAGGCCATTTCACTGTTCCTGTGCTGTTTGGGGTTTCCCTTGTTTACATTAAAGTTTACAGTGAACAGATTCTCTGTAAAATATCTGAATCTTCAATAAAATATGGGGGATGATTCAGTTATGTAAGAAGCGGATCTAATGACCATCCTGTGGAATTCCAGCATGCTATCTTTGTTCAGAAGATATACTGGACAGAAATTTCTTTTCCCTAAAACTATTGGGCCACTACTATCCTTCAATATGTAAAATACCCTCAAAATCCTTCAACACAAGAGGTGAACAGTGGTGTTTTTGCTTTAGTAATTCAGCCTAATGGTTCTTTGAATTATGTACATATATTAAAAATGACACCAGAATAATTGAGGGGAAAGGCAGGCATTTATATTGGCCTGTTTTAAAAACATGAATTAAGTCTGTACACATTCAGTATTTCAGCAGTGCATCATCATTACATTTTCTGATTTTATGCTTATGTCAAATTGCTTCCATAATGCTTAATTCCCCATATTACATCTGATGTTGGTTTTTAAAGAAATTACAGATTACAACAGCTACTTCAGTGGCAGATACAACTAGATGGTCATACAGGACATTAGAATGTAATTGCCTTTCCTACAAGCCCTAATTATAAAGTAGTTTAAAAAAAAAGGCTGCAAGGAAGGGACTGACAGAAAACTGTATCTCATATCAATGCCATGTCCTTTTGGATCTTATGTACCAGTGTGGGAACATGAAAATAGAGAAAATCATTTAAGGTCAGAAATAAATGATAACCAGAAAACTCCAGCAGGGCATAAAGGGGCAGAATGGATAGGTGGAGAGGGTTGATTTTCAGATAGGTTGGTCAGAACAGAACTCTCTGGTAAGGTAACATTTTGCAGAGATATTAATAAAGGGACCAAAAGAGCTATGGGCTGTCTGGTAGAAGAGTATGTCCAGTTTAATAGATAATAAATACTGTTTCACATTTTTAAACTATTAAGAAGAAGCTTCTGGATTCCGACGTTTATAGAGTTCTTTACTGCAGCAACAGAAAAGGGAGTTAGTAAAAGTATATTGGACAGTTCATAGATACTCAGAGAGGGCTGGAAAACTTGGTGCAGACTTACACTGCTAAGAAGCAGTCAGGGGGCGCCTGCGTGGCTCAGTTGGCTGAGCCAACATCAGCTCACGTCATGATCTCATGGTTTGTGAGTTCGAGCCCCACGTCAGGCTCTGTGCTGACAAACAGCTCAGAGCCTGGAGCCTGCTTCAGATTTCCCTATCTCCCTTTCTCTCTACCCCTTCCCTGTTCATGCTCTGCCTCTCTCTTGTCTCTCAAAAATAAAAGTTAAAAAAAATTTAAAAAATTAATAAAAAAGAAGAAGCAGCCAGATGAAAAACACACAGCCGCTGTCACCAAGAACGAGAACCCCAGCAGCAGTTTCCATGTCTAGGTTGAGCAGGGGACTTCAGCTTTGTAGCAACTGTTAGCCACCAGAGAACCTTCTCTGGTTTCCACTTCCTTGTATCATTTTCTCCCTAGTGGAAATCCAGTACCACTAAACCTAATCAGTGAAGCCTAGGTTGTATCCTCAGGCCTTCACTGCAAATAACACAGACGGTGAATGGTTGGCATTTTCAGCTTCTATGGTTGAGGAATTCCACAAACACAAGAGGGGCTTTATTTGCTGGGTGGTCTTAAGGAATTACAAATTCTACTATAGCAGGCATCTCATACAATTCAAACACTCTTTAACAGTAATCATGTTTTCTTATATTGTCCCTCTTTCAAAATGGTTACTATCACCATGGTGTTTATAAAGATGACCTGTTTATTTAGGTATTAAGCATTCACAGTAGCCATTATATTTACGTAGAGTTCACTACTTGTATGATCTAAGCAGAGTCTTAATGAGACAGAAACAGAATTTCACTTCAGCTAAAATCCTAGATTATATATAACCATGGATATGCATCATTTACCCTGGAAAAGGATTATTGTGTTGTTGCTGGGCAAGTCTGAGAAGGTGCATTGGAAGAGATGCAGTTTGCATATGTAAATAAGTTGGGAATACACAGCAGGTCTACCCTGTGAGAACATATACAATACCATTAACATCAACATCTAAACCTCAGTTGCTCCAGTACCCAAACTGTTGTGTGGGGCTTCGGTCTGCTCCCAAATATGAAGTCTGCCTCAGTAATGCCAGATGTCTCCAGCATGGTGGCATCATATGTGCTCTTGTCCACTGCTGACGTGTCTGGTTGTCCCACCACTGCCTCCGACATTGGAGTCTTTTAGGTGCAAATACTTTCTTCTGTTTCCCTCCTTTGATTCTTAACCAGACCTCAAAGCAGCACTGAATAAACTCATAATCTCATAATACTGTTTAGGAACATAACTATATGCTTCTACCTTAACCCTTCTTTTACAGAAGTTAATCCGTTCAGGTAAGAGAAAAATACAGTGTCCAAAACTTTGATGGTTTAAAAATTTTTTTTAATGTTTTTTTATTTTAAGAGAGAGAGAGAAAGAGTGAGTGCCAGGGAGGGGCAGAGAGAGAGGGAGAGGGAGAGAGAATCCCAAGCTGGCTCTGCATGTAGAGCCTGATGCAGGGCTCAAACTCATAAACTGTGAGATTATGACCTGAGCCGAAACCAAAAGTCAACATCTTAACCAACTGAGCCACCCAGGCATCCCTAACTTTCATGGTTTTTACCACTACTCTTCCACCACAAGTCTTTGTCTTACCATTACCATCACCATAAACAACAATAAAATGTCCCTATTCTCCTTCAGTGAAAACAAAACAACAACAAAACACACACACACACACACACACACACAACCAAATAAACAAACCCTTCCTCACATCCAAAGATACATAAATTCATTTGCAGGTGACAGTGGACCAAAAGCAATCCAACTTAAATTCAGTTTAGACACTCTGATACTCCCACACTGATAAATAATGGAAAATAAAATTTACAATGATTAGCTGTGCAAATTGGGTGTGTTTGATTCATATAATTACTTCGTTGTCTTTTATTTCTAGGTAATACGGAAGCTCAGGTGTCCAAATTACTAAGATCCCTGTTCTGGCAATTATTTTCAAATCCAAATTGGGAAGTAATGGGCTCTTGATTTAGTTAGCTATATAAAATCTATTAAAATGTGCCATTAACAACAGAAATGTAACAGCCTGGCTCAGTTCAGATCAGAAACAGATCAATAAAGCAGAAAAGTCTGCTGTTTCCTGACCGAGCAGCTTTCTGAGCAATTATGCCAGGTTGGGGGAAAATGGAGTCACATTTTCACAACCATGGATAGTTGAACACCTTGTATTTGTATTACATTTAAAAACACTTCTTAATTTTTCTTCCTAACAATGTATTATGGGAAAGAAATGCACCAGCATTTCATAGTAGAGGAGGCTGTGTTGCTGAGGGTGGGTGACAAAGTAAAAGGTGACTAGGCTACTTCTACACCATCAGTCTCTTGTCTAGAATTCTGCATAGTCTCTATGATAATGATTTAAAATGGGGATCTCTAGTTGTGTACGTTCCTATCCTTTATATGTTTGCTTTTCTTGTTTTTAAGTAAGCCCCAACATGGGACTTGAACCCACGACCCTGAGATACAGACCTGAACTGAAATCGAGAGTCAGACTGAACCACGCAGGTGTACCTGTATGTTTTCATTTTGATGACACTTTATATAGCACTTTCCATCTTGTGTTTCTTATCATTTAATCCTTTGAAAACTGCTTTTCCTTGTCTAAATTCCTTATTCATATGATCTTGAATTTAGTATTTTTTCAGCATGAAGGCATTTTGGGCTTTACAAGAACATGGATTCATATAGTATGGAATTTAGTGTAACAACTGTGAGATTTTGAGTATCTCATTTTCAGCATATCTGTAAATCTATCCCTTCATATTGCACCGAGAGTATCCCATGCCAGCTTACTTGACAATTTACTACTCTTTGTTTTAAACTTGAAGCACATACTGTCCTTTTTTGCTCATTGGAAGGTCATTAGTATATATTTCAAGCTCCGTTTGTAAAACTGACCTGGTCTTTGTAACCCTGGTCTTGGTATCTCAGGTTTTTCAGCTAATGAATATGACTTTGCCTTTCCCAATTAATTATACAAATGATACAGATTTAACAGGTTGCAGACACAAAAATTTGCCTTTGAGACAGAAAAGAATACTGCTCAAAGAGTGAAAATAACAAAACAAAACCAGAAAATTTTCTCCCCTAGTATAAACTGCATGTCTCAGGAGCTTATGGTACTTTAAAGATCTTATATTTTCACAATATTCCTGTGATAAGTAGGAAAATAATTTAATATTCTTTTCATTATTATCAATCAATATTGATTGACTATGATTTTATTATGCTGGGGAAGTAGGAAACAGATTTTTAAGATTGTATAAGCTTTGGGGATGCCTGGGTGGCTCAGTCATTAGTTGTCAGACTTCAGCTCAGACCATGATCCCGTAGTTCACGAGTTTGAGCCCTGCATTGGGCTCTCTCCTGTCAGAGTTGAGCCTGCTTTGGATCCTCTGTTCCCCACCACCTCCTACCCCTCCCCTGCTTGCTCTTGCTCTCTCTCTCTCTCTCTCAAGAATAAACATTAAAAAAAAAAGAGATTGTATAAGCCTCAAAGCCACTTGGATGCTAGATGGAGTAGAGAAGATTTATTCACTAAAAGATAAAGAACAATGTAAAACAGATGCTAAGTATATTGAATGAAGCATACATTGCAGAAGCACCTTCACTTATAAACATTCAAAGTGGGTAAATCATTGATATGAACTAAGGTATTGACCAGAGTGAACCATGCCAACCCAGCATGCCAACAGCAAATGGCACTGATGGCCTCCTGTATAAGTCAGTTTGGCCTCACAAATAGATGAAGTTTCAAATAGCCTTTAAGTCCTAATATTGTAAGTATCTGTAAATGCCAAAATAATTCAGCAAAGAATACTGATGACTAAAGTAGTTGGAAAATATGGGATTTAAGATACACTTTAATGGAAGAGGTAGACATTTCAGTAGACAGAAGGAAAAGGAAAAGAAGCAAGAAAGAAAACAGAAATGTGAACCTCCATTTGAGGAATAGTAAGTAGACTTGATAGGATTAAGTGTAATGTTTCTCTTTAAGTTTGTTTATTTCTGAGAGAGAGAGAGAGAGAGAGAGAGAGAGAGGCAGCATGAGCAGGGGAGGGTCAGAGAGAGAGGGAGTCACAGAATCCAAAGCAGGCTCCAGGCTCTGAACTGTCAGCACAGAGCCCCATGCGGGGCTTGAACTCACAATCCATGAGATCATGATGTTAGCTGAATTTGGATGCTTAACTGACTGAGCCACCTAGGCGCCCCAAGAAAGGAACAATTTTAAATTGAAAGTCTTGAAGCCTGATTCTAAGGGCAAAAGGGGGAGGGGCCAAGAATATATCAGACTTTGAAGAGAGTTTTGAGGTGCAAACATTTTAGGGGTTGGGGGAAGGAAGGAAAGTAGCACAGATGACAGAGATCAAGAGCTTGAACTGAAGAAGGAGAATCAGTATATGCAGAGTTATAGAAACCTAGAGATAATATAGCTTTAATATGAAAGGGGAAACTTTCAGCAAAGAGTCCTGTGTGTAATTCAGGTGTCCCAGCACCCAGCACTGTCATTAATGTAGTTACTAATTTGGCTGCTGAGATTTGAAATAAAGCTGTTTCTTCTACCTTCAAACTTAACTCCTTGGGTAGAAAAAGAAAGGTAAATCATGACTATTCTGTTTCTGACAGGTTCTGACTTTCCTTTTTAACTATCATGGAAAAATTATTTAAATCATTGCTATATAACAACAAAACATTAATATTCTCATCAAAGTCTTCATTGACATCACCTGCTGACTCTCTTGCCAAGAACCTTTCCATAATTCTTTTTTTCCATGTGTCTTATCTCTTGCTTCCTGGGAACCAGAGCCAATGAAAAACCAAACATGCAGACTTGGGGAATAAAACCCCACAAAACTAACTAACATGAGATGATGGTACCTTGGTTACTACCTGTTACAACCCTAACTCTGTCATTTAGTACTCTGAAATCACACACTCCTAATTCAGGCACACAGGAGAGAGAGTGAAGAGAAAAATCAATCAACAAAATTTGGGAAATCTAAGGATAAAGTCACCAGAGAGTCTTCACTGGAAATTTCACTGTTCTAATGAAAATAGTTTCTTGTTTTAGTAGTAAGGAAGGTGCTTTTCACACGTAAAGATGGAAGATGATTGGCTAATTGCTTATGTAATCTTATTCCTTAAGTTGATGGAAAAGCCATCTTTATTTTTGTTTTTAGATCCAATACAAATCAAAGTCAATGTAGTTATCATTAATCAAATAAGTATGAGCTGAAAAATGTGCAAAATTTAATTAAAAGATGAGATAACTGCATTCCTAGGTGGTTTTTCGCGTACGACTTATTGTCTTACAGTAGGAAATTAACTAAATGGCTCCTTCTAAACATATATGATATGATTTATTATAGAAAGGAGACCCTTCAGAAAGTGAGACAATGCGGGGCGCCTGGGTGGCTTAGTCGGTTAAGCGTCCGACTTTCGTTTGGGTCATGATCTCGCGGTTCGTGGGTTCGGGCCCCGCATCGGGCCCTGTGCTGACTGCCAGCTCAGAGCCTGGAGCCTGTTTCAGTCTGTGACTCCCTCTCTCTCTGACCCTCCCCTGCTCACGCTGTCTCTCTCTCTCTCCTAGAAGTAAATAAAACGTTTAAAAAAAAATTAAAAAAAAAAAAAAGAAAGTGAGACAATGGGGAAGTCAAAGCAATATTTATATCATTACTAGAGCATTACCTAACATATTGAAAAATACCTACTTTATTTATTGGTCATTGTCTTCAGTTGTGCACATAGCAAGTAGATGCCCAGATTCATGATGTGCAGTTTGAAAATACATGTTTAGTCTTGCAATTGTGTGCATACTTGGAGTGAGTTTTTTCTATTGTCTGTGATAGCAAAGCACAGCAGCAAAACTTGGTATAAACACTGACCTGCCGTCTAACTTCCACAAGAGCTAGAAGGAAGAATTTGTGGTTAGATAAACCAACTGCATAGATTGATAATATGTGGTAATACATGTTAAAATTATCATTTTGTGATTTTGTTGTAAATCAAAGTATTTATGTTTAATTTCCAGATAATCCTAAAGAAATATGTTTTTATATTTGTCCCAAGAGCACATGGGATAAATAGGATGGGAGATATTACTGGGATATTATCTTTTCTGGTGTTTATGCATCACACTGGTTTTGAAAACAATACCTGGCATATAAAGAGCACCCATTCAGTATTTTTTCAATACTTCGCTGTAAAGTGACTTAATCTTGCTGAATTCTGCTTTGCAGTGATTAGCTTCAGTATTCTACTACCATATTTATTTTATTTGTTTCAGAGCAGACTATGAAACCTGGAAAAAGGAGATATGGGAAAAGTAATGGGACTTTTAGGGAAGCAAAACTGTACTATATAATCCTATTTAAGCCTATGCATGGAAGTTTGAGTAAGACCATTTATAAAAGAGTGGGCAACAGAAAAACTATAAACATAGGAGCTACAGAGCTCATGAAAGCAATAACATTTGTGGCTGAATTTATGAATCAGAACATTGGTTTCTGGGCTTATTTAGACATTGTTCATCTGTAATACAGATGAAAGCTTTGTTGCTCTGGTTGACTTAGGTCTAAGGTGGCTTGGAGATAGGCTTTCTCAGTACCCCAGCTCCCTCTATGACAGGCACGGAGGGGCTCTGAAGGGTAATGTTTGAAAAGGACTGCATTAACAATAAGCTATGTAGGCTGCAAGGAACACAAATATTTGCTGACCGACAGACAGAAATTATAAGTCCATGAGTAGACTCATCTATCTGATGAGATGTTGAAGAAGAAGGTAAGATGATGATGATGATGATGGTAAGATGATGATGATGATGATTGTGATAAAACACTTATTGAATGCTTTCTATAGGCTAGGTGTTTTTTCCAAGTGTTTTTATTTAAACCTCCCATTGAATCAATAAAGAACATATTATTATAATTTCCATTTTACAGATGAAGAAACTGAATCACAGAGTGGTTAAGCAACTTGCCCAAGATCCCAGAACTAATAAGTGATTATAACTGTGAGTAAATTTTATTGATAAATATTAATATAATGAATAGACAACTGACTAATGTGATGAGTTAAGTACTTACCTCCTTTATATCTCGATATCTATATCTACATTTGTATCTCTACTGTGTGCCTAATAATGTGCAACATGTAGTGTAAATCCAATGAAAAATAAAACATGATTTGCCCTTTGAAGCACATATGGTTTTATCTGAAAGATGCACTTACACATACTACTACTTGATTCTACATTTAAGTTATTTGTTTAATATAGCAGTTAAAGGCAGTAAAAGACCAGAGATTACTTGGTGAGATCACTGTAGCCTGGAATGATTATTAAAGTCTTTGTTTAGAAGATGGAACAAAATAAAAAAGTGTAGGATGGGTAGTAAGGATAATAGAATTTTCTAGGTTGATAGAAAAATAAGGAAAGACATAGATTATAAATACTGTATATGCAGGTACCAGTATAGAGATCGTTGTGAATGAGGGTTCGGGTTGGACAACTGAGAAGTTGGATTGAAATGATGATACAGTTTTTGGAGGGTGTCTTAGCTCAGACTACTGTTAAGAGAATATAAAAAACTGCGTGGCTTAAACAACAAACATTTATTTCTCATCACTGTGGAAGATGGAAAGTCCAATAATGTGCTGGTGTATATGGTATCTGGTGAGAGCTTGCTTCCTGGCTTATAGATGGCCATATCCTCACATGGCAGGCAGCAGAGAGAGAAGCAAGGTGTCCTCTGTCATTTCTTATAAGGGCACTCATCCCATTAGGGCTCCACTCTCACGACCCAGTTACTTCCCAAAGGTCCCATCTTCAAATACTATTACACCGGAGACTTAGGTTTCAACATAAATTTGAGGGGGACACAAACATAAGTCCATAACAGAGGGCCTTGAATGAAGAGAACAGTGTGTGTTCTACTTTGAAACTCATTGTGCATGTTGTTGAGAACACAAAGTAGTAGATGGAAGTAGTCTGATGACAGCAGTACTATAGCGGGATTAATCTGCTATTGGATATAAGACAAATTAGTACAGGGACTGTGTAGACCTTGAACTAAGAAAATCTGTTTCTTCAGAAGGTATTGCAATAATTCAGGAATGAGTTAATGAACATCCAAATTAGAGTCATGCCAGTGGGAATAAAAATGAGGGGAGACAGAGGATTGGGAATACATTTTGTGGCTGAATTCAGTCACTTGCATTTGGCCGCACGTTAGAATGCTTGTATTGAATGTCTACTGGATATTTTCTGAAGCGCAAAAACAACTTTGTGATGTGGGAGTAAAATACAGGGGCTGCTGGACCCAGATTGTTCAGCTCGGTGCAGCTATAAATTATGAACAAATATCTTACAACAGGAAACTTCGGTGTTAGACATAAAATATGCAAAAGTGAGACAGAGGAGACTTGGTACTCTCAAAAAGTAAATATGAGCAATTTAATAGTAAGAGAATTTGGCACAAAGATATTAATTGGAAGTCAAGCAATTCACCTGCATGGATCATCTACTATATGCATGTCTAATTATGCTGCTAGAGATGAACTCACTTTGAAAAACCAACCAAAGCACTTTGCATGTGTCAGAGATGTATTTCTCTTCAATTTTATGGATTTTATATATGAAATCGTTTTAACCATTAGTGGCAAATTACTGTAATTAGAATATTATACTCCCATAAGTTTCACTGGAAAAAAATTGGGGGGTGTTATAACCATTCCATTTTATCTGGAATATTATAGGATAGCAGAAGTTGGCAAACTTGTCCAGGGTAAATATCTTGCGAGCCTGAAATTCAGCAAATGCTATGAATGCATAGGTGTCAAAGTGTGTGCTACACATTTTTTACTGTAATATTTAATTCTTAACTGCCATCAGATGCAGCACATATTTCATCTCTTTGATTAGAACCCAGAGCAATTTAATTTCTGAGTAGTTTATGCTGAAAATTAAGGGATGGCATTTGTCCTATGGGATGAACTAATAGGAAAGAGGGTAGTGATGTACACTAAGTCTATGGACCTGTGGATGTGCTCAGCATTGTATAATTGCCATGGACGGTTTCCCTACACAGCCCTAGAGGGTCAGCATAGCTGACTCAGGGGGTGGTGTGGAATAAAAGGAGAAAGAAAGACTTTCCCCATGTACCCTACAGAAGAACTGAAAGGTGAAGAGGTAAAAGGTTACTGTTTGTGTCTCGGCGTGAACTTCCCTCTCAATTCCACACTATTGAGAGTTATAAAAAGCTGGCTCATACCCTCTTCTCCATTTACCTCCTTGTTTCATCATCCCCAAACTCTTCAGGGTTGGAGGATGAGGCCAAGGATTTTTTTTTTTTTTTTTTTTTTTTTTAACTTTCAAGCTCTCTTTCAGCTCTGTGGTCAGACAGGGGAAAGAAGGGAATCAAGCCAACTTGAAGCTGGGTTTGGAAGGACTTTCTTTGCTTTTGCTTTTGCTTTTGCTTTTCCGTTTCCTTTCCTTTCCTTTCCTTTCCTTTCCTTTCCTTTCCTTTCCTTTCCTTTCCTTTCCTTTCCTTCCCTTTCCTTTCCTTTCCTTTTCCTTTTCCTTTTCCTTTCCTTTTCTTTTTCTTCTCCTTTCTTTTTCTTTTNCCTTTCCTTTCCTTTCCTTTTCCTTTTCCTTTTCCTTTCCTTTTCTTTTTCTTCTCCTTTCTTTTTCTTTTCTTTTTCCCTTTTCTTTTCCTTCCTTCCTCTTTCTTTCTTTCTTTCTTTCTTTCTTTCTTTCTTTCTTTCTTTCTTTCTTTCTTCTCTCCCTCCTTCCCTCTCCCTCTCTCTCTTTCTTTTTTTTTCTTTCTTGATTAATGTTTATTTTTGAGAGAGAGAGAGAGACAGAGTGTGAACAGGGGAGGGGCAGAGAGAGAGGGAGACACAGAATCTGAAGCAGGCTCCAGGCTCTGAGGTGTCATTACAGAGCCTCACCTGGGGTTTGAACTCACAAACCATGAGATCATGACCTAAGCCGAAGTTGGACGGATAACTGACTGAGCCACCCAGGAGCCCCATTCATTGCCTTTCTATCATCCCCTCGTTTGTCTTCTTTCCAATTTTCACAGATTGAATTGTATCCCCACTAGATTCATATGTTGAAGTCCTAACTTGCAATACCTCAGAATGTGACTGTATTTGAGATAGGACCTTTTAAGATGTGATTAAGTGAAAATGAGGCCAGTAGAGTGGTCCTTAATAGAATTTGACTGGTGTCCATATATAAAAAGAGGAAATTTGGACACATGAAAAGAAACACCAGGGGCTTATGTACACAGAAGACAACCTTGTGAAGAGGCAGAGAAAGGTGACCATCTGCAAGCCAGGAGAGGCCTCCTGGTTGTCACCTTGATTTCAGACTTCTAGCCTCCAAAACTGTGAGAAAATAAGTTTCTCTTGCTTAAGCGAGCCAGTATGTGCTATTTTGTTAATGGCAGCCCAAGCAAAGTAATATACTAATGTTCTCATAAACCTCAAGGTCCCCCTCTGTCAGCCACCATGTTAGCCACCATGATTCTCCCACCTACTCCCCAGACTTATTTCTGCTGGATATAAAGAATTATCTCATTATGTTAATTCATAACAAGATAATCAAATCATAGATTTATCATTGCCAAATTGTCCGATAATATATATCTTAGAAACAGATGACCTAAGATGAGAATGTGGATTTTTTGAATCTTAGTACTAAGCAGGTTTTACCCCACACTCTTCCTTTTATAACAGATCATCAGGGAACTGTGACTATGAACTAGACTGTTTTGGTTTTCATGACACTTTTACTAACCTATCCTTTGGTATTTGCCATCAGACTACATCAAACAATTCATTGAAACTCACTCTTGTATTTGTTGTAAGATAGTCATTCTCGGTATCCCATGATGTCTCCTTGAGTAGGACTATCAGGTAATCTTATAAGATCTCTCAGATCTTTATTTTAATATTATTTTATTAATGTAGAAGTACTGATTTATTTAACTCATGTTTTAAGAAGATTAGGTGAAATTATTCACATGCCTCTTTGCCATCAGTATCTATATGATCAACAGGCAGTTTTCCAAAGGACATCCAGAGTGTGAGCGTGAATTATGACTCTAAATCCAGTTCTTACCATAGCACCCAATCTTTCTCAACTCATAGATCTGTCAACATTCAGTGAAGGATACCACATCTTCTCAGGATCAACATAACATTAATTCATATCCACATGAAACCTGTGGACCAATTGGTGGGGATAGCAGAGATGAATTATGCAGTAATTATATGTAAGATGAGCATATGAATGTTCGCTAAGCATAACACCCTGAACTTACATGGCTCAGTGTCACTAGTTGCTCTCGTGGCCGATGTATATGCTGTCCCTCCACTTTCCTAATGCTTGAAGGTTACAGGCTATGAAATACTCTTTGTTTTTTGTGTTTTTTTGTTTTGTTTTTATTTTTTTTTTTACATTTATTTATTTGAGAGAGACAGAGCATGAACAGGGAACAGGGGAGGGGCAGAGAGAGAGAAAGAGACACAGAATCTGAAGCAGGCTCCGGGCTCTGAGCTGGTGGTCAGCCTAGAGCCAGATGTGGGGCTTGAACTGTGAGATCATGACCTGAGCCGAAGTCAGACGCTCAACAGACTGAGCCACCCAGGTGTCCCTATGAAATACTCTTTGGAAAACACTTGTACCAGATCCAATCCACTAGTAACTACTTGGAAAAGCAAAATTCACCTATTCCCATAACTGAAAGATGGACCATTGCAGATGCTCACCTGTATGCCCTTATACCACATGTATGGGTGTGGTGAATATATGAATAGGAAAGTTTAAATGGATTGGGTCATTTTAATTGAATCCTTTTTGTTTTCTTATATAATTCTATAATATAAGTGATTTGAAGAATCAGATCATCAGTTTTCACACTATTATGTCAACAGTGGAGTGTAATGGTGCTCACTTTAGGTCTTAGGCTGCTGGAGATTTGACAATGTCATCTTCACTTCTATCTACATTCTTTGAAATACGCGTTTACTAATTGTATGTATGATGTCTTTGAAAAATTCATCCTATGCTACCGATATTCACATCACATTAGGAAGTTGGTGCTCTTATATGTTCTATTGTATGTTTATTATCTCCATAAGTATATTGCTCTTTGAAACTATTTTTAACAAAGTTAAATATGTGCTGATTTCAAGGAGACAGTTCTTTGTTTTTTTAAAAAATTTTTTAGGTTTATTTTTTGAGAGAGAGAGGTAGAGTGTGAATGGGGGAGGTACAGAGAGAGAGGGAGACACAGAATCTGAAGCAGGCTCCAGGCTTCAAGCAGTCAGCACAGAGCCTGATGTGGGGCTTGAACCCACAAGCTGTAAGATCATGACCTGAGCTGAAGTTGGACTCATAACCAGCTGAGCCACCCAGGCACCCCAGAGACAGATAGCTCTTATAAACTTTGTTGTAAATCCATCAGTCTGCTTTCCTTTGCTCTCACTTTTGGCGCATAATTTTGGGATGTGTTTCTAAATGAGTGCTTTATTGCTACTTCTTTGTCAGTTTTCGGCAAACTATAGAATTTTTTCAACTACAGAATTTTTTATCTTTTTTAAGTTTATTTCTTTATTTTGAGAGAGAGAGAGAGAGACAGAGAGTATGTGTGCATGAACAGGGAGGGGCAGAGAGAGAGAGGGAGAGAATCACAAACAGACTCTGCACTGCTAGCACAGAGACTGACACGGGGCTCAATCTCATGAATCATGAGATCATGACCTCAGCTGAAATCAGGAGTCAGTGCTTAACTGACTGAGCTACCAGGCATCCTCAGAACTTTTAGATTTAGGAATTTCATCATTCCCATTCTCCACTGCGTGAGTGCCACATCCCAGATCACATCCTCTTGATAGAACTCAAAACAACTGACAGTGAGCTATGTAGTGAATCTTGACAATTTTGCTTTCCTTGCACAGTTTTATATTTTCCCTAAAGGCGGTACAATTGTCCTTTCAAGATGTTGAAATACATCAGGTTTTATACTAGTTTTATCTTGTGAAGAATTCTCTTTCTGAACAACTATCTGCCCTACTCCAGTCTGGATTATTTTCCTTCTTTGCCAAGTCCACTGTTATAGAAACTTCCTTCACCATCACCTGGGAATTCTTTTGGTCTCTCTAGTGATTATGCATTTTTTCCCCCTACGTTTATCTTCCTCTTTTTTTGGTTTATATCTTCATTTCGTGAAGGTCCTCCTTTGTAGATTCCTGAGAAAGAGGAGGAGGGGAAGGTAAACTTTAAACATCCTGGATGTCCAAAATGGTCTTTACCTTCACACTTAATTTTAAGTCTGGCTGGATATACTGTACATGTCTTCCTCAATTTAATGATGATTATGACCTGATAAGTCCATTGGAAGTTGAAAATACTGTAAGTTGAAAAAGCACTTAATATATCTAACCTGCTGAGCATCATAGTTTAGCCTAGCCTGCCTTAAACATGCTCATAACGTATTAGCCCCCAGTTGTACAAAATCACCTAACTCAATCCCCATTTTATAATAAAGTGTTGAATATCTCATTTAACTTACTGACTATTGTAGTGGAAGTGAAAAGCAGAATGGTTGTATAGGTACAGAATGGTTGTGAGCGTCTGGCTGTTTAGCTTCCTGATGGCCTGACTGACTGTGAGCTTTGGCTCAGTGCTGCCGCTACACATCATGAGGCAGTATTGGACCCCTTATGGCTAGCCTAGGAGAAGATAAAAATTCAAACTTTGAAGTGCAGTTTCTACTTCATGTGTATTGCTGTCATACAACCTTGAAGTTGAAGAACCATTAAGTCAGGCCACCATAAATCATACTTCTTCCTTTGGTATTTTAAAGTTATTGCTCTATATATTTAAGATTCCTTAAGATAATATTGTTTGAATATGACCCGCTTTTTACTATTCTCTTGATCACCAAGTTCCTGAAATTTCATAATATTGTCTTAGTGTAATATATTTTAATCCATTGCTCTGAGATTTTTCAACCTGAAAAGGCATGTCCTTCAGTTTTGGGAACATTTTCTTGAAAAATCTCTTAATGATTTTCTGTCTTCATTTTCTATGCTCTTTTTTCTGTAATTTCTATTATTCAAATATTAAACCTCCTGAATTAGTGATTCTTAGTGCTTTTCCCCCAAACTTTTCTTCCCTTAATCTGTTTGCTCTTTTTATTTTAGAAATTTACTCAATTTTGGGGCGCCTAGGTGGCTCAGTTTGTTAAGTGTCTGACTTCGGCTGAGGTCAGGATCTCATGGTTCATGGGCTCAAGCCCTGCATCAGGCTCTGAGCCTGTTTCTGATTCTGTGTCTCCCTGTCTCACTGCCCCTCCCATGCTTGCTCTCTGTCTCTCTTTCTTTCTCTCTCTCTCAAAAAGAATAAACATTTAACAAAATTAGAAAACATAAAGAGTTGGCAAGAAAATAAATAAAAAAATTACTCAATTTTACCTTTCAACACTTATACAGAGTCTACACTCTGTTAATCATATGTTTAGTTTCAAAGAGCATTTTTTCTTTTCTTTTCCTTGCTTCCTGTCTTTCTGTCTTCATTTTTCCTCATTCCCTCCCTCCCTCCCTTCCTTCATCCCTACCTTTTCCCCTTCCTCCTAAATCTTTTTCTCTTTTCCTTCCTTCCTTCTTTCCTTCCTTCCTTCCTTCCAACCATCCTTCCTTCCTTCATTCCAACCGTCTTTCCTTCTCTTCCCTTACCTTTCTTCCCTTCCCCTTCTCTCCCTTCCCTTCCCTCCCCTTCCCTCTCTTTTCCTCCCGTCCCTCCCTTCCTCTTCTCTCTTCTTGTCTTGTTTTACCTCCCTTCCGTTCCCTTCCCTTCCCCTTCTCCTTTTCCTTTTCCTTTCCTTTTCTTCTCCTTCCCTTCCTTGGAATGCTCCTGATAGCACTGTTTCTGTCTTTATGGATGCAATAGATTATTCATATCTCTGAACATATTAATGATTTTTACATTTTTCTTCTCTTTGTGTAGTCCTTGTTTCTCCCAAGTTATATTTTGCATTAGACGGTTTACTCAGATATTGTTGTTTTTTTCTTAATTGAAGTGTATTTAACATACAGTGTAATATTAGTTTCAAGTGTGCAATATGATGATTCAACATTTTTATACATTACTCAATACTCACAAAGATAAGTGTACTCCTAACCCTCTTTATCTATTTCACCCCTCCCCCCACCCATCTCTGGCTACCAGCAGTTTATTCTTCATACTTAAAAGTCTGGGTTTTTTTGTCCTTTTTTTTCCCTGTTTGTTCATTTGTTTTGTTTCTTAAATCTCACATATAAATGAAATTATATGGTATTTGTCTTTCTCTGACTTATTTTACTTAGCATTCTACCCTCTATGTCTGTCCATGTTGTTGGAATTGGCAAGATCTCATTCTTTTTATGACCGAGTAATATTCCATTATATATAAATACCACATCTTCTTTATTCACTCATTTATGGATAAGTACTTGGGTTGTTTCTATATCTTGCCTATTGCAAATAATGCCACAGTAAATAGAGCAGTATATATATCTTTTCATATTAGTGCTTTCATACTTTGGGGGGAGGGTGGGTAAATACCCAGTAGCAGAATTACTAGATCATATGGTAATTCTGTTTTTAAGGGTTTTTTAAAATAATTTTTAAAAATATTTTTATTTATTTCTAGGAGAGAGAGAGAGAGAGAGAGAGCGTGAGCAAGGGAGGGTCAGAGAGAGGGAGACACAGACTCTGAAATAGGCCCCAGGCTCTGAGCTGACAGCACAAAGCCCGACGCGGGGCTCGAACCCACGAAGCGTGAGATCATGACCTAAGCGAAAGTCGGAGGCTTAACCGACTAAGCCGCCCAGGCACCCCTGTTTTTAAGTTTTTGAGAAACCTCCGTACTGTCAAGGGACTGCTCCAATTTGCATTCCTACCAACAGTGCACAAAGATTTGTTTCTTCTCCACATCCTAACAACATTTTTTATTTGTCTTTTTTTTTAATTTAAAAAATATTTATTTTTTTGAGAGCAAGCAAGTGGGAGAGAGGCAGAAAGGGCGGACAGAGGATCTGCAGTGGGCTCTGCACTGACAGGCTGACAGCTGAGCTCGATGTGGGGTTTGAACTCATGAACTCCAAGATCATGACCTGTGCTGAAATCATACAACCAACTGAACCTCCCACCTGCCCTTTGGTTTTTGGACTTTAGCCATTCTGACAGGTATAAAGTGACATCTCATTGTGGTTTTGGATTTGCATTTCCCTGGTGATTAGTGATGTTGAACATCTTTCTATGTGTCTGTTGCCTCTCTGTATGTCTTTGGAAAAATGTCTACTGAGGTCCTCTGCCCCATTTTGAATCTGATTATTAGTGTTTTTTGTTTGTTTTCTTTTGTTGTTGTTGTTGTTGTCGTCATTAGCATTCTCTTCTAACTGCTTTAGGATTCTGTTTTCTCGGTAGGTGTGTCATTATCACTAGCCCATCTCTTCCAAACTTTTGGTGCTATTATTTCCATTCTTCTTATGCCTTAAAGTCTCTATTATTTAAGTGGAGTGTGGAGAGAAACCAAAGGTAGATTTGTGTGCTCGTTCTCCATCCTAATACATAGAAGTATCAACAGTTATTTGTCTATTGTTTTCTTTTTAAATTGTGCATATTTCTGTATGATTCCTGAATTTTTTAAAAGTAGGAAAAAAGGATAAAACAGATGACTACCTTGGTTAGAGTTCTTCATGGAGTCTTCATTATATAATGATCTTTGGTTTACCGCTATGTTATGAAAATGTGAAGTGTTATTAATTTAATTCTTTGAAACTCATCTTATTTCCAAGTTCTTGAAAAGCACCCCAATATCTCATTTTATGCTTCCTCAATGGCAACTTCTCCTACTTCATTATTCATTCTAGAGCTGACTTTCTTAAAATATGTGTCTATGTGCTAGTGGCTTCTCATCATTTTTAGTCAGACAAATTGACTTTCCCCTTGGAAGAAATCCAGGGAGTGGAGCCTCAAAGTGTACTTTAGATTTGGCTGTGCCAAAAATGTTTCACTTTGAGGTATTAGCTGCTCTGAAACAGTAGGAACTTGGTTATGTTAGAAAATGACAAGAGTCTAATTGATTTTTAAAAAGCCCCTTTATAGTGTGTTCTCACTGACACCCAGAGAGGTCTGGACATTCTCTTTACACTCCATGTATGGAAGTGATATGTGAAGGTTTTGAATGAATGACAATGTCATCTATGCAGTGAGGTGTGCATTGTGCTGAGCCATCTCAGAGTTGATCAGGTATTAGAAAACTTCTTAGAAATGTTCTCTATTCAAGGGGAGAATATGTTGGGGGAGTTAATCTTGAGTCATGCTGATCTTCTGGGTGTTTGGTTTGTTCTGAGATAATGTATAAAAAAGACATCTTAAAGCAGAAAGCACCACATAATCCTCATTATATTCTTACATTTGTTCTTTTCTGTGCTGAAGTTTGAAATATGTTCTCTCTTATCCACATCACTTCAAAGAGCTTTATTTGAAAAGAGAATGAGAAAGTATTTCATTTAGTTTTAGAGATCAATCAATTCTCTGAAAGTCCATTTTTAAGATACTGGGGTGGCCCAGACTCCTGTTGGCATCTACATAAATGTGGACATGGATAAGTTAGAAGAAGTAGGAAACAAGCATTTGGGCTTTCAGAACTCCCCTAATCTGAAATGTGAATTTTTGGATGAAATAAATTTAGCAGGCAAGTTTTTACACACAAACATAATGAATCAAGATGAATTGTAAGCATTTAAGATTTTGTTAAATTCATCTGGGCAGCAACCACTTTGATAAACAATCACCACCAGTGGGTGTCCTGAAGGGATGAAATGATTTCAACATCCTATAAATCAAAAAAGCACCCCCAGCCCATATGCTGATTAAACGTTGGCAGTGCACAAACAATATTTCACCTTCATAGAATCTAGTATTTGTGATTCAATGAAATGTGTTTCAAGAAAAAGTGCTTCATCAAAAAATACTTGTTTATAATTCATGTGACGATAAAAGGGTACTGGAAGCAATAAGTGGGCAAGCAAATACCCTGGCAAAAGTTACAGATGAATGAGGAAGATGCAAAAATAGTCTTATGTAAACTTACAACTCTGTATGATACAGCTTTTCAACAAATTTGCTGTGTTGTGATTAACTAAAGAGGTTTTTCGGGGCTTAGTTTATTGAGGTATAATTTGCATAAATTATACTTCATTGAAGTGTACACTTCAATTATTTTTAACGTATGTCTACAGTTGTGTAGTCACCACAATCATTATGTAGAATATTTCCATAGTCCCAAAGAGTTGTTCATGACTCTTTTCAATCAATCTTCTACTTTAACCTCTGACCATCACCTGTCTACTTTCTATATCTATAGTCTGCCTTTTTAAGAATTTCATAAGAATGGGACTACGGGGGTGCCTGGGTGGTTCAGTCAATTGAGTGTCTGACTTTGGAACAGGTTATGATCTCACAGTTCATGTGTTCGAGTCCTGCAATGGGCTCTGTGCTGACAGCTCAGGGCCTGGAGGCTGCTTCAGATTCTATGTCCCTGGCCCTCTCTGCCTCTCCTCTGCTCATGCTCTCTCTCTCTCAAAAAGTAAATAAACACTAAAAAATTATTTAAAAGAAAAAAGAATGGACTACAGAATATGAACTCTTTTCTTTCTGGCTTCTTTCATGTAGCATCTTGCTTTCAAGATTCATCTACGCTCTTGCATGTATCAGGAGTTTCTTTTTATTGCTGAGCAGTACTCCTTTGTACGGATATACCACTATTAATTTATCCATTCACAAGCTGATAGACAGTTGAGTTCTTGCCAGTTTTTTGTATTTATGAATCAATCTGTTATAAAGTAGTCTTTGTGTGAACATATGCTTTCATTTCTCTTGAGTAAATTTCTAGAAGTGGAATTTCTGGGTCATATAGCAAATGAATATTTAATATAACAAAAACACTAAAACAAACTATTTTCCAAAGCGACTAAAAGCAATAGTGTCTATTTTGCTTTCCCACTAGCACTGTATAAGAGTTCCAGTTGCTTCTCATCCTCACCAAAACTTGATAATTATTAGTTTTTAAATATAACTATTCTGGGGAAAGTCTGTAGTATTTCATTTCAGTTTTAATTTTACTCTTCCAGTTACTAATAACGTGAGAACATCCTTCTTGTGCTTACTAGCCATCTAAATCTTTTCTTTTTTTAAAAAAAAATTTTAATGTTTATTTTATTTTATTTTGAGAGAGAGAGACAGAGTATGAGTGGGGGAGGGTTAGAGAGAGAGGGAGCACAGAATCCAAAGCAGGCTCCAGGCTCTGCAGGGCTTGAACTCACGAACTGTGAGATCATGACCTGAACTGAAGTCGGCCACTTAACTGACTGAGCCACCCAGGTGCTCCTAAATCTTTTCTTTAATGTTGGTTCAAATATTTTACCTATCATTTTTTGACAATTTTTAAATCTTATTGTTGGGTCTAAGGACTCTTTATATGTTCTAGATACAAATATTTTATAAGATACATGTATATATTATCTCCTGGTTTGTGGCTTGTCCTTTCATTTTCTTATCAATATTCTCTGAATAATAAAAATTTAAATCTTGAGAAAGCTTAATATGTCAAGAGTTTTCTTATAGAGTTTGTGCTATTTCTGTCCTATTTAAGAAATCTTTGTTTAACCCAAGTACACTACCACATTTTTGCCTAGAATTTTTTAAAAGTTTACTTACTTAAGTAATATCTGCTCAATGTGGGGCTCAAACTCATGACCCCAAGATCAAGAGTCACATGCTCTTCCAACTAAGCCAGCCAGCCAGGCACCCCTTTCCTAGAATTTTTATATTCTTAGAATTTACACTTAGGTTATGACCCATTTTGAGATAATTTTTACATACAGTATGAGGTTCAAATTTTATTTTTGGCATCTGGGGAAAGGATAATCTTTTAAATGAATAAATAGTTCATAGGTATTCGAGAGGATCAGAAGGATGAATTCTAGTAGCAAGGCACATCCACCCATGAAAGAGCAAATAAAACATGAAGCAATGTATCAGAACATTGAGCTGCATTCATACGCATGGATGTAAGTCTGGATATATATCTCTCTGATGATATGTTATATTTTCTTTAATGTGTCCATCTGTTTGTTCCTTGATTAGAATATGATTTGAAGATATAACTTAACTGTCTATACATTAATTTCTCCATCAGTAATGGGGACCAAAATAATATCTGCCTCCTAGAGATTTTTTAAGTTTATCTATTTTGAGAGAGAACAAGAGCATGTAGGGGAGAGGGACAGCAGGAAAGAGTCTTAATCAGGCTCCATGCTCAGCCTGAGGTGGAGCTCGATCTCATGAACTACAAGATTATGTCGTGAGCCAAAATCAAGAGTCAGACACTTAATCAATGAGCCACCCAGGTGCCCCATGCCTTACAGAGATTTTAAAGGGACTAAACATGTAATGCATACAAAGCAGTCAAATATTAGACATTATTATGAGCACCTGTTCCTTCTCAGTGACTATCCTAAGCAGCTAACTCACTTAAACAGGAACAAGTCTTCATGGGTTCATTAACTATTGTGTTCTTGCCTCATCTAGTCTGCCTGAGCGAAAAGAATGACAGTACGAATATCTAGTTACTTTCCTTTGATTAACAATTCTGGAAAGGGTTCTTTTAACTCAACAGTTTACAAAGACATCAGAAATGATTAATTGAGAATGACTGAACTCACATAAGAAAATTATATACAGATTACTAAGCATTTTGCTTAAGCATAAATACAATTAAAAATAATAACCAGAAAAACGTATGTGCCCCCCCCAATATTTATTACTGATTTATTTTTTTCAGAGGTTTTGAGAAAACGTTCTGCCACCACTGCTAAAGATATTGTGGTTTTAATTTTTATCCATCTTTGCTCTCTCACTGTCCTTGTTTGCTGTTGTCCATTGATCCACTTCTGCATTCCATGCTGGGCCACTACCTGCTGATCTAATCTGCTTCACATCAGTTTTGTCATTCCTTGATTTAAGACTGATATACTGATTGCAAGAACTTCTAAGAACTTGTCTGTATTTCTAGGAGTCTAACAATTCTCTTTCATTCATTATTACAGATAGTTAGGCAGTTTCCCCCCATATTTGCAAACATATTGCTTGTAGCCACCTACTGCAAAATGTCTCCTTTCATATTGCTGTGCGGTGAGGGGCTTTACGGAACCCCCAAGGCAGGACCAGCTATGTAATTTGAGGGGCTAAATATAAAAAGAATAAAATTTCTTTGTTCAAAAGTTATTAAAACATGGTCCTGCACGGCTATACTAGTTATATACCACGAAGTCAACCCTGCTACTGGATTTTGGTGGACAGGAAAGAATACCCACAGTCTCTCACCTGTTGCTTAGAAAACACTTAACTCAATCATTACTTTTTCTGCTATGTTATTTCATGTCAGTCTTTTGTCACCTTCCTAACTTCAGTGGTAGTGACAATATCCACTAGCCATAATGATTTCTGTAGTGTACCCATTTTATACACACTTATGTTTGCTGATTAAAGGAGGAGACGAGGCAAACCTTGTCCTGCTGCTGCTAAATATTTATCGAACATCAATTTGTGCATAGTTTTGTGCTTAGTAGTATACAAAGAAGGCGATAGAGGCAACACTTCCTATGGAGCTATGATTGCTTGTATGCACCAGGCTCTATCTGCTGCCTGACCTGAATTACTTATTCTGTCTGTACCATTCCTCAATTTCCTTGTCAGTAAAAATGACAAAAGATAGTAAGATAGGACTTTTATTGTTACAGTGAGAATAAAATATATTTAGGACATTTGCAACAGTGCTTGCTTGATACATAATAAATGCTCAAAAAATATCGATTCTTTCTCTTGGTCCTATATCTAGATCAGGAGAAACAAATAGTATTCTTACTCTTTGATTTCATGCCCAGCAATTTGGATCAGCACAACATTGTTGTGCTAGTACAAGCTAAATTTTTGCTTATCAAACATAAAGCAATAAATATCAACCCTGACTATATTTCAGGATTAGAATCTATAAAATTATACATCTACTGATTTAGAATCTCTTGGTAGGGGGCCAAGGTGTAAATGTGTGTGTATGTGTGTATTGGAGATAGTAGAAAGAAACATATGATCATCCTTCCTTCATCTTTCCTTCCTGCTTTCCATTATGTATGTATGTATGTATGTATGTATGTATGTATCCATGCATGTATGTATCTACCTATCTACCTATCTATCATCTATCTATTTATCTATCTATCTTGGTAGCATGGTAGTAGGCCTTAGGGAGTAATTAGCCTCACAGTATACTGAAGGAGAGAAATAAGAAAATAGAAAATATTAGAAGTGATAATATATGGTAGCACAAAGAGGATATGGAATCTAACCTGGGCTGAAGGAGTCTAAGACCTATAAAATGAATAGAAATTAACCAGGAGAAAGGGTGTTCCAGATAGGAAGAATAGCATGCCCAAGGTGAATTTAGGGTTTTTAGAAGTTCCGTATGGAGTTCTAGTGTAGAGCTACAGTTGAAAAATTCTGATTAAAATTGCTTATTAATTCAGAAAATCTGGGTAAGGAAGCAGAGAGACCAGAGAAAGTATCCCAGTTTCTCAATCTATCCTGGTAACTTCACCTTTTGTCTTTGGCCTTGCATGGGAAATGATCCACCCATGTGGCTTTTATGTTTTGTAGTTATGTCAATTGTTAGATGAGCCCACCAGTATTGTGAGACTATTTTGAGATAAACTCAGTGTCTCATGAACTTAAGTCTGATTAATGACTTTCTCTTTGAAAGTTACATGCCGGCATTTATAAGTTACTTTATTTCCTTCTCAAGGTCAATTCTTTGTCTGATTTTTCTCATTCTGATCTTGTAAAAGAATAATCTGAGAATTGTTCTAGGTCACATTAGATTATAAATTAGAGAGCCCAGATTAGAATCCCAGTGGTCTGATTACAAGATCATATTTCTTTCTACTGTTTCAATAGAATTTAAAGACATTATTCATAATTCGTTTTGTCTTTTGAACTACTCTCTTACCTCTTATGACATTTATTGTCCATTAACAGAAGAAATCTGTGAAGAAGAAGAGAGTTTTGGTTACTGTGGTAGCCAGTCTCCAAAGATGGCCCTAGAAATTTCTCCATTCCCTGAGCTGTGTCCCACTCTTTACAGGAAGATATATAATTATATCCTCTGTCTTTGAATCTGAGCTGCTCTTGTAACTGTTTTGACCAATAAAATGTTCTGGAGTTATGAGTTCAGGCCTTAAAAGGACTAACAGCTTTCATTCCTTTCCTCTTGGAAATTCACTCTTGTGCCTTCTGTAAATACACCTGTAATGTTATAAGCAGCATGAAACATAAGCACCTTTGGTTACAGCCTAAGATAAGCTCCCCAGTGGACAGCCAGTACTAAGTGCCAGCCTGAGAGTGAGCCATCTTAGATGTTTCAGTGCAGCTGACTCCCCAGACAACTGTGATTTAGCCACTATCCTATAGAGTAGAAGAACCATGCAGCTGATTCCAGTCAATCTACAAAAACATTAGAGATACTAACATGCCTGCTAAAGTTTGAAGTAGTTTATTACACAGCAGCGGAGAGCTGAAAATGTTACCTCTGTGGCAAGGCTTTTATCTTCTTTCAGTATTTTGAATAACGAAAGCAACATGTGAAAAGTAATGAATCCCGTGTGACTTATTTGAAAGACTAGCTTATTATGTTAAAGTAACAATGATCTCTGCTACAATAGAGTATTTCTGAAAATTACTTTTAATGACCAGAAGTCTAGTTATCCTGAGAAGAGCCAAAATGAAAATGGACAGTGGAGTTTAAAAAGCCTCATTAATTTGGGACATATGCATGGACGAGAAGCAAAGGAACTTGGATTAGTTTGCTGAATATCCTTTTGTGACTTTTTAGAAAACACACTCACTGTTTGACATTTGAGACTTGATTTGGGGCTAAATTGTGTAAAGAAATTGGCTCTTTATGGGCCAAGACACAACAGAGGAGCAGAGTATCAGGGACGAAGAGAGGTCAGGAGATTTTCTCTGGGAGTCTCTGCAGTTAGCATTTAAGGTTAGGGAATTTGAACAACAGTGCTGTTTCAGAAATAATTTATTTTATAAAAATCATGAATATATTTTCCAAACCAGAAATTAGCACATTGGGCTGACAAACATGAAACTATGGAGATAAGACAGAATCAACAGGGGAAAACACCATAAAGACACAGCCACAGAGATGATGGTGTAAGTGATAATAAAAATAATCAGGGCACCTGGGTGGCTCAGGCGGTTAAGTGTCTGACTCTTGGTTTTGGCTCAGGTCCTGATCTCACAGTTCGTGGGTTCAAGCCCTGCACTGGGCTCTGAGCTGACATGATGCCATGTCAGCCCCATTTTTACAAATAAGGAAACTGAGGCACAAACCTAAATAGCAGAGCCTGCTGTGAAGTCAGTCTTATTCTAGAATCCATACTCTTTACCACGGTTTTATACTGCCTTTAAGTATAGTGTATGAGGGTAGGTACAAAATGGGGAAGGCTATAGTTTTTAATGGGAAGAAGTGATCACTGCTGATACAAGCCAAACATGTGTAAAATATTTTTGGAGCTTTATGAAAGAGCAATGGAGTTACCAACTACCTGACTACTATCTCCTCTGGAGTCATCTATGGGAAACTTAGAGCTGCTGTTCAAGCGGCCCCAATAATAGTCTCCTTGGTTACCTAGGAATGCTAAGCAAGGAGAATGTTGAGTTAACATTGCCATTGCTCCTCAAGAATTGGCTAATAGTAAGGCCATGTTCATGACTCCATTGGCTCAAGAGCCTATGCGGAACATGATTTGTTCTTTGTGAAAATCCAGTGCTTGGTTTTCTCTTTGTATGCACTTCGTGTGTGTCAAAGATGAGGGAACAGTGAGGCAGTAATTTAAGTGCTTTATAACAAGTCTCGGTGTACCCTGATTATTAAGAAGAGTACAATGATCTTCTTCACTACTTCTCTGCAAACAACAGTCGTTTTTTAGTATACATCAGGACCTAGATGGGAGGACACAGGATACGGTAAATGCCACCTAGTTCAGCAAATGCTTTGATATTTTAGGCAGAAATTAACTTTTAACCAATTAATTTTTTTGAGTATATGAAAATGCACATCACGCCATGATCTTGAGGACACTATGCCATTAACCAGTCTTAATATAGGCAGGATTAGAGGCTGCATTGAGGTAGTCTCCCAAGACTTTGAACACAGGAAGATAACATTACACATTCAAAGTGAAAGAATAAGAATAACACAGGAAGGATCTGAATAGGCAAATCCAAATTCATCTGAAGGAAAGAGGACTGTTTCTACACCGACCAACCATGAATTAACAAGGAAAAATGTATTAAAGTGTCTATAGAGCAGGTTCTTCTTTGTTTTTAATCAAAAGGGAGTTAGTCATTTTGGAGGCACAGAAAAAATGGAGACTTGTTGAAGTAAAGTCAGATAGAGTCATATGGACAATTCAAGAGAAAAGGATTTCCAACTATTGGAACAGAAATTTCCAACATGGGCTGACGACAGGCCCATCCTTGGTTTGGACATAGATGCAAGGAATGGAGTGAGTAAATTCATAGTGTTTCTGATCCTCATTGGCAACATTATCCTTAATGGAAAGTCACATGGGACTTTATTAGGCTGGTGACATTAAGTAATCATAATGTCCCTTGTTCTGACTTAGTATAGGTAAATGAGCATCTGGTTATGATTTGATTTTTGATGTAAGTCTGCATAAGAATGGTTATAAATAGAGGACTCAGAGGCTGAGTTCAGACCAACAAATTTTTTTCTTATGTGATTTAAATAAATATTCTTTTAAAAAAAGTATTTTGATTTTGACTTTTAAAAATAAAATTCTTAGAGAGAGATTTTGGAGAGAGAGACAGTGTGAGTGGGGGAGGAACAGAGAAAGAGGGAGACACAGAATTCAAAGCAGGCTCCAGGATCCGAGCTGTCAGCACAGAGCCTGACTCAGGACTTAGACTCAGGGCTCAAACCCATGAACTGTGAGATTATGACCGGAGCTGAAGTTGGATGCTCAACCAACTGAACCACCCAGGTGCTCCAAGATATATATTCTTAAATAGTTGCAAACATAACAATTGGGAAAGTAGTTTGTAACTGATTTTGCTTTGTCTCCCAAAATAGAAAGTTTTTGTAAGATTATATCCAAATTTCCAGGAGGTAGCAACTAGCTAGAGATGAATAGCAGCTGGTCCCTTTAAAGAAGGCATTCATATTCGATTTTACCAGAATTTCTACCATTCCTTGAGGTACTATCCTCTGCTATTTAACCAACTTAACTGCCATTCCCCTCTAGCTTTTGAGTTTTTATCTTATGAATGTAAAGGGAGATTCTGTGATTCTATAAGAATAAATTCTTGATACCGGTGATAAAACCTCATCGCTAATGAATAAGGTGATGTATATCTAAGTTTCTATGTAGTGTGGCTGTGATGATAATGCTAACCCGAATTCTTGTGTTCCACAGAATTTTTTATTTGTCATTGTTAAATTATAAATTATCATCCTTGTGACTACTTTAATGCTAGATACCTTTGATTTAGTGAGATTCTGCCTCTAAGGACTTACTTATTCCTAGGCATACAAAGAGCAAGGCAGACGTGTCTAGGTAGAACAGGAAATCCCAGAACATGGAAAATAAGTCACTCTTGGGTGAAGGCCACCCTGACTTCTGGATGACAAAACTACCGATTTTTCTGATTGTTGTACAGAAAAACAACACTGAATCAAGAATCACTAGAAATCTGGTTATATGTGGCCATGAACAAATACTACTATACCTTGGCTTCAACCTCCTCATAAGTGAAGCAAAAGGGTGAACTGAAATG
This sequence comes from Hyaena hyaena, assembly GCF_003009895.1. Lineage (NCBI taxonomy): Eukaryota > Metazoa > Chordata > Mammalia > Carnivora > Hyaenidae > Hyaena > Hyaena hyaena. The sequence goes on from NW_024082821.1 coordinate 53,499, forward strand.
TCTCAGAATTTCTATGTAATGCTGTGGCATTATATAACTCAATTATACATACTCTAATGTTGAGTTCGTCTGTACATTGTCTCTATGATTTAGATATAGTTTAAGTCCTGCATGTGGAGGATTTCATGAAACACAGATTCCTGTGTTATTGCCATATTAACATCTATATTTATATCCAAACACAGAAGGTTAGATTTTGGATGTGTTTCAGCAACATTTGGATATCTGATGATTTTTATAAACTGTTTTTAATCACTCAGTATCACAGAATTCAAACAAAAACAACAAAATAAGCACATCAAAACATGTTTGACTTGAACAAAAATAGCAGGCAGCTGGGAACACAGGCACACTATGCAAAATAGGCCTGCATATATCACGCTTTACATATTTATAACTGTGTAGCTCCAGCAATATTGGCAGTTAATGGAGTGTCAATGGGAGAAAAGCTGTCTCAAAGGCTTGTTTTTATTGGACAAAAGGAAAAAGAGCCAGGAAACCTCGTTTTCTTTTTGCCAAATCAAGTTATCTGGGAGAGTAAGTCATCCATTTACTTTGGACATGCCACATATGTTTCTATTTATCTAAGAGCCAACCCAGTAACACTCAGATTGAGTCATCTTCATTTATGTCCAAGCTGAATCTAGCAAACAGCAGCAATATTTTCTATATAATTACTTTAGGGCTTATGGATGAAGGTGATGCATTTGATCAGCAAATTGCTATAAACTAAAACAAACAAGGAAAAAAAAAACCCAAAGTTTTAACATCTCTACAGAATATATAATAATTTGCAGGCTGCGGATGACAGAGAAGCACAGGGAAAAATAAAAATCTTCTAGCTCCAGTGAGATATATATGGGGATTCTGGGGTGGTTGTAGCAGCCAAAGGAAGAATGAAGCAAGGACAAAAAAGACCATCTATTAAACAGAAATAAATGGCATGAGCTATTCACACTTATAGGCTACTATTTTCTACCATATATTCTAAAGAATTGAAAAGAATAGAATACAGACTATAGAAGAATGAGAACATGGTTTCTCCCTTTGCAATAACCCTCGAAGGAAACAAAACATATACTGTTGTTTTAGGCTTTACATAATGTAATAATGTAAATGTCATAAGAAAACGAAGAGAATATTGGGAAAGTGCTATCTGTATGTGACACAAGACTGATGATAAAATCTGTCATGATCAGGGCTAGAGAGGTAGTAAGTGGGACTTCAGTTAAGTTCATGGCCAGAGAGGCAAATGGTGGGGGTCAGCCTGTGTCACAGGCAGGAAATTCATGAAGGTATACCAAGAGCCAGTTGTGGAAGAATTCAGATGCCTTGTTGTTGAGATGATCTAAAGATTAGTCACTAAGGAAAGCAAAAGGAGATAACTGAAAACAAAGAGTTCCAGGGTGATCCGATATTATATTTGCATTCCATCCCTGTGGCCTAAAACTCTTTAAGTAGGGTATGTCTCTGTCTGTGTGTGTTTTGCTATAATAGTTATCTATTTGTATTTGTTACCTGTTACTACATAACAAATTACATCTCAAAACATAGCTTAAAAGAACAAATATTTAATATCTCATAGTTTCTATGGATCAGAAATTGCAAAGCAGCTTAGGTAGTTCTGGTACAGGGGTCTCTCATCAGACTGAGTCAAGATGCCCACCATAGCTGCAGTCTTCTGGAGGCTTCACTATGGGTGGAAGACCTGCTTTGGTCACTTGCAGGGCTGTTGGCAGGAGACCTCTGTTCCTTTTCAAATGGCTCTTACCAAGGGCTGCTTGAGTGGCAACTGGCAACTGGCTTCCTTAGAAAAAGTGACCCAATTGAGAAGACTAGAGAAAGTCACATGCCTTTTGTGGCTTGTATAGAGAGAATCTACTTGACAACACTTCTGGTACTTTCTACAGCCCACAGGAAAGGGGAATTAGGCTCCCTCTGAAGAGAAGAGTATCAAAGAATTTGTGGATATTTTTTAAAGCCACTACAAAGTAGTAAAGATATATTCTATCATCTGAATGTGAATGGGAGTTATTAGCTAAGGCTTCTAGGAAGATAATGTGTATCAACCATAATCCTAGCAGGAAGTAGATAATTTCAGAATTAAATTTCAGGTTTAATAAAGGGACCATGTACAAAATTTATTCAGGGTATGTGGAAGCCACAAAGGATAATACATTCCCATGGGGCTAATAACCAGACCATCAACATCTGAAGGGGCTGAAGAATGGAGTAATTCCTAGAACCTGGAAGGAAGGAGTCCTGTGCAGAGGGCTGCCTTTGGTTCAGGAATGCAGCCAGATCAAGAGTACCTTATACAAAGGTATTGGTGGAATTAATACCACAGCCTCACTCTCCTCTTCTCCTCCCATCTCTGCCTGTGCTCCCCTTTTGCCAAACTTAATGGACAGCTAGTGGTCTAGGGACAGCTAATGGTCTATATGATTAATATACCCCATCAGCCAACTGGGCAGAGGTCAAGGTGGAGAGTGGGTATGGAAGAGCAGACTGAGGATGTCTTCCATAGATGAGAATTTAACTTGAAGGATTAGTAAGAAGTAGAGCTATTGAGATCTGTATGGTGAGTAAAGTGCAAAAGATAAGGATAGGCAAATGCATGCGGGAGTAGAGAAATGACTACAAACCTGCCCAAATAGAAGATACGTAATGTGCAGAGGCTGGCCTAGGATTGGTAAGAGCATGGAGGGACCATGTTGTGGAAGGTCCTGAGAGGGGCAGACATTTAGAGTTCCTCTGAGAGGCAGCACTTGGCAGTTCTCGAACAGAGGTAGGCCCAGAGAATAGGACTGACAGAGGAGGGACAGCCTATGTCTGTTTAGATATCAGAAATAAACGCGACAATGTTAATAGAAACTTAATTTTGAATAACCTTTCAGGTAAAGTAAATACTAAGTACTAATGGTAAGATGAATAAAATTTGAATTTGTTGGAATGAGGTATCCATGTTTACAGACTCATACTTTCTACGGTTTCCCAAAGCTGCTAACAAGCAAGCCTACAGTGATAAGCATTTTTATCTAGAACAATTATAGTGACATATGAGCCTAGGAATGAAAACAACGTTATCACAGAAACAATTATGCCAGGAGAGTCCTCCACCTTCTTCTGGAGATCTGTCCTTTGAATGATGTCAGCTAAAGGGTCAGCTTGGGTACATTATACAAACATCCATTGATGGTTTGAATACTTAGCAGGAAAGTCCTATGAGACTGATGCACACTTCATCCTGAGTTGATTTGCAACACGTAGAGATTGTAGTCTTTAGCATCTACAGGGGTGATTTCAATGAAGATAAACATATGTAATAAGAAACACTGGCATTTATGCCATAGTCTAGAAAAAAATATGATAGAGCTTAAAATGAATCCTACTTGAATCAAACCTGTTCATTTAGCATGTCTGACCTGTTATCGACACAGTATTTCAGAGGGGTAAAAGTAGCCATAAATACATAGTGATTGCTAACACAGAATGGGACATGAGAGAGATATATGACTACTTATGCTCACTGACACTTTAATATTATATTTTATAGTAAAGCCTGCTTTACATGGCAATATGTTAAGCATAAATTTCCTAATTGCACTTCCACACATTCAGAAGGTAGAGATAATTGATGTTAACAGAGATAACCCTGGAGTGTCTGCTGAGCTTAAACAGACAAACAAACAAGTAAGATGTTACATTCTGAATATACACAGTGCATATTCTGTGTTCTAGGTTCTTTCCTGGTGCTCTGAAAATCACCATAGCAGTTGAGATTCCTAAAACAGAGGAACAAGTAAAGTGTGATTCTTGTTCAAACCTTACCTAATAAATACGATTGGCTATTGTTATTTTCAGGGCTGAACACTTAAGCAGGGCCTTTCAGAAACCAAGTGCCTCACAGGCTTGAACACTTAAAAAAAAACAACAACTCTGAAAATAAAAATGTGTTCTCAGCATTGGTGGAGATAGCAGGGTAACAGTTCTCACTTTTTTTTTTTTAAATTTTTTTAATGTTTTATTTATTTCTGGGAGAGAGAGAGAGAGAGAGACAGCGTGAGCAGGGGAGGGTCAGAGAGAGAGGGAGTCACAGACTGAAACAGGCTCCAGGCTTTGAGCCGGCAGTCAGCACAGAGCCCGACGCGGGGCTCGAACCCACCAACCGCGAGATCATGACCTCAGAGAAAGTCGGACGCTCAACCGACTAAGCCACCCAGGCGCCCCAACAGTTCTCACTTTTAATGAGTAAGCACAGGGGTGCCTGGGTGGCTCAGTTGGTTAAGCATCTGACTTCAGCTTAGGTCATGATCTCATGGTTCAGGAGTTTGAGCCCCACATTGGGCTCTGTGCTGACAGCTCAGAGCCTTGAGCCTGCTTCAGATTCTGTGTCCCCTCGCTCTCTGGCCTTCCCCTGCTCATGCTATGTCTCTCTCTGTCTCAAAAACAAATAAACATTTTAAAAAAATAAAGAGTAAACATAAATGATTACCATTGTAACAAGTTTTATAATGATCTCTACAGATGCTAAGAAAACACAGCCACACATGTGGCTTAATCTGGTGGGTTAAAGAATGTTAAGCTTTGTCAGCATTAGGCTCACAACTAACATCTCCCTCTATAATAGAAAATCAACACTTAAAACAAGGAAGATAGCAGTACATGTAAACAATCACTAATCACTGTTTCTTTCCCCATTAATCTTTTTTTTTTCTTCTCCAAATTAAAGAATTAAAGTTCACCTCAAAGAGCTTTGTGTGCTGACAGGAACAAATGAACGAATAGGGAAAGTTTCTGGCGTGAGAAAAACCCCTAAGAAATAGTTACCCTTCACCCCCCACATTGTCTCTTTATCAAGAGTCAAAGGTGGAAGGAAAATGGGTCTGAAGTGGTCCTATTCTGTAGTTATTAAAGACAAACTCAATCCAATAGAATCTATGTCTTTGCCTTAATGATTGATTCCATCTCTGTCCTATGGTGCTGTTTTCTTGTTGGAAAAGGAACACAAATAGACAGATGGTGGGCTGGGTGTGCGAAAAGAATCCTACATCCAAGTCAGCTGGGTCAAACCAAAGGGAAGGGAAGCAAAGAAGGGAAGTGTAAGAGACTCCAGGGTTTAGAAAGATGTACAGTACCATTGCCAAAGGTAGAAGAGGCCAAAATAAAAGTATTGGGACTCATTAACAGAGTACTAGAACATCATCTTGCTCATAGCACTCAATTATCAACATTGTGATTCGATTATTTGAAAGCCTGGAAAATCAGGAATGCTGTGTTGCATATATGTGTATGTTTGTGCATGTGTAGTGTGCACACATATATGATTTGGAATAATCTATTCAAAAGTGGAAATTATAGAAATTGGAAGAAAAAACAAATCAGAGGAAACATCCAAATGGCTGAAGGAAAGGGAAATGGTATTGTATAAGCAGCACTCCAGCAGCAGCTGGGTAATAAAAACTACATAGGTCAGGGGGAGGTCACCCAAGACACTGCCTGACAGGCCTGAACCTGGATCCTCCCATAGGCCTCATCTCATTCTGGACTTAGATTTTCCTGCAAATCATGGTAATTGGGAATCAGCTCACACAGCTGTGAACCACAGCTCACAGATACAGAGGGAACAAATTTGAAGTTGACCATCTCTGCCGCAGAGGGAAGGGAAGTGACTTGTTTATGTACCATTTCATCACTCTCTCCAAGAGGCACTAACCATGGGTTTATGTTCCATTAAAGGTGTAGTGACATGGTTTTAAAGCAAGAAGAAGATTGGCCTTTTATTAGAATTAGGGAATTTGGATTCAACTCTAAGTTAAAATCATGAAATGTTACTGCTGCGAGGAAACGAGATATAATCTAAACCCATTTTCTCCTTTGTAGGTGAGGGTCCTTTGACCTAAAGATGCTACACAGTTTGCCAAGTTAGTTGATCTTAGCATCTGGACTAGAATCACCAGTAGCCTGTATTACTACCTCTGTAATGTTATGTCTCTACTGTTGGGAAAATTATCCCTGGGACATTGAGGCTCATACCAACCAACTGCGATAATTTCCCTCCCTCCAAGTCCTCATTATTTATTACATTTAAAGTTTTCCTACATCCACGGAGAACTCTGACCTATGGCATGTCATTTTGTTTTGCTATCCTCATACCTTCTCATCCAAGTGATTTCAATAACCATGTAGCTGGTTAACCCAAATTGCTAAATTCAGATTTTCTTTCCAATTTTTATTTTACTTATATTCACTTTCCTTCAGCAACCAACTCTCTTGATTCCATCCTGAACCATTTGTTCTCCGGAACTACATCATGTCTGAAGTCACAAAATCTAATATTCTAATCTCTGGTTATAACTCCTCTTCGGACAGATTACACATGTTTATTCTATCTACCATAGTTATAAGGGAAGCTGTTGAAACAGACCATAAATCCAAGGGCTTTTCTTCATGTAACAGTTCAGAAGTGGGTGGTCCAGGGTGGCAGATGGCTCTTCTATAGGTCACCAAGGGACCCAGGTTCCTTCTATCTTGTAGTTCTTTCATCCTCTAGGGGGGCAGTCTTTGTTCACATATTTGAAGCTGACTTACTTATATATACTTTCCAGCACTCGAAAAGAAGGGAGAAAATGAAGGACTAGCAGCTTTCTTATTAAAGCACATGATCCAAAAGTTACACACATTCCTTCTGCCCTTATTCTATTGACCTACATCTTGGTCACATGGTCATACCTCATGCCTTAGTCCATATTGGCTGCTATAACAATGTATAATTGATTGAGGGGCTTTTAAACAGCAGAAATTTATTAGAGTTCTGGAGACTTGAAGGTTTAAGATCAAGGTGCTGGTAGATTTGGTGTCTGGTGAGATAACTGTTTTCTTGCTGTGTTCTCAGATGGTGGAAGGGGCCAGGGAGCTCTCTGGGTATGAGGGCACAAACGCCGTTCACAGAGGCTCCACTCTCCCACTCTCATGACCTAAGCACATCCCAAAGGTTCTAACTCTAAATCCCGTCACATTAGGATGAGGTTTTAGCATACAAATTTTGAGGGGGCATAAACATAGTCTATAGTACCTAGCTAAAAGGAAAATGTAGTTGCTAGAACAATCTTGTGTGCAGCCAAAGATTGGGATGTTCTATTTCTGAAAGGAAGAAAGATAGAATAGTTTTGGGGAATACCATTAGTCGTTTCTACTACTACTGTCACTGCATTTGTATTCATTAATTTCACTGGAATCTCTAGTTACTTAATATTTATATCCAAGTTAATCAGTCTTGGTTTGGACTTACTTCCTTACTCGCAAATAAGGATCTCATGGTATACAAGCTTAAGACAGAGTGAGATATCTTGTGAGATATAGGTCTCATCAATTCTTTAAAAAACTTATCTCAGTTACCTCTGCATCATCTCCCTTAATTTGTCAGTTTGCCCTTTATTTTTTTAAATTAAAAAAAATTAATGTTTATTCATCTTTGAGAGAGAAAGAGGCAGACAATGAGCGAGGGAAGAGCAGAGAGAGAGGGAGACACAGAATCCGAAGCAGGCACCAGGCTCTGAGCTGTCAGCACAGACCCCCAAGTAGGGCTCAAACCCACAAACTGCGAGGTCATGAAAACGGATGCGAAATTGGGTGCTCAACCAACTGAGCCACCTAGGCGCCCCTGTTTGCTCCTACTTTAGAGTAATTTAGTGAAGCTCTTCAGGAGAAAGGAAGTAAATTTAATAAATAGTAATAATTGAGCCTTTAGAAAGAATTGAGGATATTAGAAAAATTAAGCAGATTAAAAGAGGCACAATTGTTAATTCCAAGAACATAAGTAAAATTCTACAAGAAAAAATAAAAATCCAAATATATGTATTCTTGATTCTGCATTGGACAATTATGTGGTGATGATGACTACTTTGCAGTGGTAGTGAGCATGGACTCTAGCTGGATTACTCGGATAGACAGTCGTCTTCAATCCTGCTGGCTAGACAGCCTTAAGCAAGCTACTTAACTTCCCTGTGTCTCAGTTGCTCCAGCTTTATAAAAATTTATCTTATTTTAATTATTAAATACATAACATAGTATAAATATATTTTAACCTCTCTTAAAATAATGTTTCAAAAGATGGGCTCAAGAAGGTATTTTCAACATATGTCTTTTATTTTTACTTTCTTTCTTTCTTTTTTAATGTTTTATTTATTTTTGAGAGAGAGAGAGAGACAGCGTGAGCAGGGGAGGGTCAGAGAAATAGGGAGACACAGAATCTGAAGATAAGCCCCAAGCTCTGAGCTGTCAGCATGGAGCCCAATGTGAGGCTCGATCCCATGAACCGTGAGATCATGACCTGAGCCGAAGCCAGATGCTCAAATGACTGAGCCACCCAGGTGCCCCATGCTTTTATTTTCTAATGTTCCTTAGAAATCAGCAGAAACTTCAGTGAGATGCTGGTGATTTACCAATTTTTTATTTGGGTCGAAGATAGTCAAGGGATTAAGGAATATTTTTAAAAACCTGATTAAAATATGGAGAGTCTCAAGTAGGAAAAAAATGTGAAATCACAATTGTTTTCTAACCTGAAGGTGAGTTTTCATATGGCCTATGTGTATGTTTTATATAAACTATACTATGACAGCAATGGAGATTTAAAACATGTAAAGAATCGAATTACTTGGAATTCACTAATCTTTTTTAATCTTTTATTTTTTTCCCACATTCACTTCATTTTTGTTCACGTCTATATAATTTATATTTAACTCATTGTAGCAGAGATGTGATTTTCTCCTTTTTAAAAACAAGATTTTATCAAGAACATCTTTCTATGGTTGCATGAAGGAAGAGGGCTTGAAAAAGCACAGCTTTGCTGTCACTAAAAACAAGGACATTTCTAGTTCTCAGTTATGTTCACCCAGGCCTAGTTTAATGGTGTCTGTTGCCGGAGGCCATCTAGACCAGTTGGTCACAGAGTCTTGTTCCAGGGTGCAGGTGGAATCATGAGTTCTAGCTGTGTCAGGGCCTGGTAGCAGACAGAAGTCCCTGCTGTGCCGTGGGACATGCTGATTGGCTCCCAAGGGACTGATTCAGAGGGTAGGACGTGGACATGTCCAGTGTGGCAGTGACATACTGTGATCTCCCTCTTCAAGAATTGAATATGAAATCACAACTCTGAATCTACCTTAAAGAACAGCATTAATTATGGGAAAATTATGGAGTAATCAATTAGACTTACTGTTTATTCCCAGCCAGTGCTGGGAATTGCCTCTGAATGTCTACCATAGCTGAAATAGGATTAATTGAGTTAATAGCAAAAGTCCTAAGTCAAAGTGCAGATGTTATTCTCTATCTTGCTCATGAAGCTTCCCACTCTGCCCTTTTGGTTTCACACCAAAGGCCTAAGGAAAGAGACGCTTTCTCAAGTGTATTTCTGGTCTGTCTTTTTCTTTTTATAAAAGTATAAAGCCCAACTTTTATGTTTGTGTGGAGGTCACATTTCATGAAATAGTTTTAGGAAAATGCACCAAGTTACAAATCAGGAAAAATTGGGAAGATGGCTATCAATTCATTATCTGTTAAACTTTGTTGTAAATGACAGTGTATTAAAGTCAGTGATGTCTTTTCTTTCCCTTTACCTGTCCCACTCTATCTGGTGAGTGTTTTGTATCAAAGTCTAGGACAAGTCAGTATAAATGCTGATATTTGAAACAACATGCTTTTTTTGTCTCAAGCAGTGGCTTTAAAAATGCTTCTGACAGTTGGTAAACCCAAACCCTAACTGGAGCTTTGTTTATCCTTGACATTGTCTGTAGGAAAAACAACAACAACAACAACAACAACAACAATCTGTCCTTCAAAGGACAGAATACATAATCTAATAGAGAATCAACACGGAGGACCATTGCAGTCTCAGGGTACTGGGTATTGATGGCTTGAGGAAACGTGATATTTATGTCTTGTTTGTTATAAATAATCTGGATCAGAGCCTTTTTAAAAAAAATCTGTACGGGGCCCTGGGTGGCTTAGTCGGTTAAGCGTCCGACTTTCGCTTAGGTCATGATCTCGCGGTTCGTGGGTTCAGGCCCCGCGTCGGGCCCTGTGCTGACTGCCAGCTCAGAGCCTGGAGCCTGTTTCAGAGTCTGTGTCTCCCTCTCTCTCTGACCCTCCCCTGCTCACGCTGTCTCTCTCTCTCTCCTAGAAATAAATAAAAATATTAAAAAAGAAAATCTGTACTTGTTTCTTTTAGGCCCTGTCCTAGGAACCTATTATAGTTTGTGTAATTGCTTTAAAATTAAAAATGAAACAAAACACAAGCACTAAGTTCTGCATCTCTATTTATATACAAATAGTGCTAATAATTTTTTTTTTTTAAGTAGACTTTATGCTCAGAGTGGAGCCCAATGTGGTGCTTAAACTCATGACCCTGAGATCAAGACCTGAGCTAAGAGTAGGAGGCTTAACCAACTGAGCCACCCAGGCACCCTTGGTATATTATTGAAATAAGAGAAAATATTGTCATTCCATTAGAAATGGAATCAGCTCTGTTATTTAGAATTTGGAGCTTTACTTTCTAAAATAGCCGTGAACTATTATTATGTCTCCTGTGGCCAGATAGCTGAATGTCTGTCTATTACCAAAGAGTTTCATAAGCTGAGGCTCCAAGCCATTCACATGGAAATTCAGTAGTGCGCAGTATAACACTGCCTCGGTTAAAAGAATGCAAAAACTGAGAAATATCTTCAAGTTGTCCTTGGTCTTTTAGGTGAAATGCTATAAGATTCTTTTGAATGACAAAATGAGAGAAAGCATTTGATACAGTTTCTCACAATATGTAAATATGAATCAAATTGACCTGGAAAATAACAGAGCTGCATGAACTAAAAACTAGCTTAAAAATGCCAGTAAAAATAGAGTCATAATATAAATGAATTTGAGAGGGTCCTAATCAGGGAAGATAAGAGAGAACAGAGGGGGAAGGCACCTAGGATGGATGATTACGAGAAAGACGGTAGAGATTGATGATGTTATAAGGGGTGTTAGTATGAGTAGTCTCACAAAGAAAGCTCTGGAACAAATACAGACACACCGAAATAAAATCTCAGCCAAGCAGGCTCAGAAAGGCCTCCAAATGATGCTAACAAAAAATTATTTAGCACAACACTAAATGAAAACTAAGATTAGGAAAGGGAAAGTTAGGGATGGAATAAAAAAGAAAGGAAAAGCAGCTGACTTTGGGATACAGCTTAGAAATGACCGGAACATGTAAACGTCTGCTGCCTTTCCCTACCATTGTCTTCCCTACCCCTCACCAGACACCACATACAGACACTCCCCTCCTTTCTGTGTAACAGGAACAAGCCCGTTGCCCTCGCTCTCAAGAGCATTTTAGGGATTTTTCATACTTTTTTTTGGTCAGCATCTTCGGAGGCCTTTCTGAGCGTGCCTGGCTTTGATCTTATTTACTTACATATCAATTTATTCCAGAGCTTTCTTCGTAAGACTTTTCATACCGACACCCTTTATAACATCATAGGAGGGTAGATATGGGAGAGAAGTGAATTGACGATAGATATTAGTAGATCCCCGAGACAAACTCTGCTCTCTGCAGACTCTCAGGAACTCAGAAAGAGAGGCTGCATGGTGTCCAAGGTTTTAGACAGAGGAGCGGAGATTCAGGTGAGGCACAGAAACATCAAAACTTCCTGCTTCAAAGAAGCCAGCCGACGGAGCTAAAGCATGTCTCAAGGGCAACTCCTATGAGGTGATGCCGAGAACCATGTAGGCTGTTTCAGCGGACGTCTATGTAAACAGACGGCAACAAGTCCTGGAAGACTTAGCCTGATGTCTTAGGATTGTGTGAAGCCTGCACAATTTGGGTGCTATTCCTAGGAATCTCAAAATACAGAGACCAAGTTGCATCATCCTGGCTGAAGGGAACTATACAAAAATTAAATCATAGAAAACCCAATTCGGTTAGAATTTTCATTCCTGATTTGCAAACTAAGATTCATCCTTTTACACCAGTTTATCAGTGCACACTAAGAATGCATAAAGCTTCAAATCTTGAATTCATAAATGACAAAAGTGTCTTTAAAAAATTGGAAAATGTGTTCTTTGAAATTAACTTGCAATATTTTCCCCAACTGAATTTAGCAGTATATACATGTTTTCCTTTTTGCTTAAGCTTCTTTAGTTAGAAAGCATCAAAATCATAATTAGTAAGCTCAGACTATAGAAAAATACTGTCAGAAAGGTATTCTTGTAAGGATTTTACCTACATTGCTTCACTAAATCTTCACACAAACCTTCAGTTAGAGGTGGCTTTATTATTCTCACTTTAAGGATGAGGAAATTGAGGCACAGAGAGGTTAAACACATTGCTTCAGGTTGCATATCTGGTAAATGGTAGATCCAAGATTTTGGACTTGATCCCTCTGCACCCAGGACCTGTGGTCTTAATAAAAAATGGGGATGGATGCGGGGCACCTGGGTTGCTCAGCCAGTTAAGTGTCCTATTTCCGCTCAGGTCATGATCTCAAGCCCCCCGTTGTGCTCTGTGCTGACAGCTAGCTCAGAGCCTGGTGCCTGCTTCACATTCTGTTTCTCCCTCTCTCTCTGACCCTTACCTGTTCACGCTGTCTTTCTCTCTCTCAGAAATAAATAAAACATTAAAAAAATTTTTTTTTAAATGAGGATGGATGCCACTGTGATAGGAGCCATAATCCCCCAAGAGCATGGCAAGAGCTCTGAGGCTCTGATTCCCTGCTTCTCAGAGTTGAAGAAGTACCCATCCTTCAAATGCTGCTTGAGGCTATGATTAAAATTAGGGAAAACCATTAACAGCTTAGTTAATACCATGGCTATGGTGTGGAACAAATAAACAAACAAAAAACCCATCTGGTTTCAAATGAGTAGCAAAACCTAGCATAGGGGGAGACTAGAAGGGGAGGTAGGAAGGAAGAAATGACCATCTACATAATCTCACATAATCCTTGAGATAGCTCTGGGAAGTAAATATTATGACCTATTTTACAGAGGAGGAAACTGAAACTCATTGACTTTATTTATTTATTTTTTTTTACAAATAGTTTATTGTCAAATTAGTTTCTACATAACACTCAGTGCTCATCCCCAAAGTGCCCTCCTCCATGCCCATCCCCCCCTCCCCCCCACATCCATCAGTCCTCAGTTTTTGTCAGCATTCAAGAGTCTCTCATGGTTTGCCTCTCTCCCTTTCCCCCACCATTTCCGCCCTTCTTCTCCCCCTTGTTCCTCCGTCAAGTTCCTCCTAATCCTCCTATACGTGCAAACATATGATATTTGTCCTTCTCTGCCTGACTTATTTCGCTCAGCATAACACCCTCAAGGTCCATCCATGTTGCTACACATGGCCAGATTTCATTGTTTCTCATTGCCATGTGAAACTCATTGACTTTAAATGATCTGCTCAGTTGGGAAGTGAGAGAGTCAGGATTCTAATCTGTTTCTGGCTCTGAGGAGTTCATTGTCTTTGTTATGTTACACCATCTCTCAAAATACTCTGATTTGGGCACACTATGGATTAAGTAGGTTATTGTGGTGTAGGCTGAGAATACATGAAGCATTTATAATCCTGTTTATGTGGGGAGGGAAGTATATTGCTATTTCTAAATAGCTGATTTAAAAACTAAATTCTGGGACACAGACCATTTGAAACTTGAGAACTGCCTACTGTGACATAAGAGAAAAAAATTGCTTGAATTGTGATGATAGCCTTGCCTCTAAATTTTTAAGGCTGTGAAATATATTCTATACCACATGCAAAATGTTTATTTATTGAGTCAACAATATTAGCAGCATCAGCAGGTTGGGGAAAGCTGAAATATGAGGTGAATATGCATTCTTGTGATTTGCTTTTTTGGACTATTTTATGCTGATGAATTCGATTTTTAAAAAATGGGTTGTGTTTCAAAGAGTGGGAAATGAGAAAAGATGTTTGAAATAGGAAAATTCTAAGGACATTTATTTGAAAAACTCGAAAATTAAAGAAATTAAAATTCTTTACTTCTTGCATTGAAGCAAAGAAAATCATTGCTTAAATTAAAATTTAAAAAATTTTAAAAAATATTACCACGATGTCCCTCCAAAATGGTTATAGTGACTTATCTTTTTATTGATGGAATAAGAGAGATTAAGTTTTCCTATATACTTTTCTCCAGTGCTCATCAAATCTTTAACGAGTATTTATTGACAAGTGAAACTTACTTGCATTTTTATTTTAATTTGTCTTTCTCTCCAGCTTTATTAAGATGCAACTGAAAAAAGTAATTAAAAATTTTTTTTAATGTTTTATTTATTTCTGAGGGAGAGAGAGAGAGAAGCAGCATGAGCAGGGAAGGGTCAGAGAGAGAGGGAGATACAGAATCCCAAGCAGGCTCCAGGCTCTGAGCTGTCAGCACAGAGCCTGACGCGGGGCTCGAACCCACGAACCGTGAGATCTGACCTGAGCTGAAGTCGGACGCTTAACCGACTGAGCCACCCAGGCGCCCCCAAAGCTGTAAGTTTTTAAAAAATAAATGCATATTCATTTTTAAGAAAGAGTGAGTGGGGGAGAGGCAGAGAAGGAAGGGGACAGAGGATCTGAAATTGGCTCTTACTGATAGCAATGAGCCTGATGTAGGGCTTGAACTCCCAAAATGCGAAATCATGAACTGAGCCGAAGTAGGACATTTAACCGACTAAGCCACCCAGGCACCCTGAAAGTTGTATTTATTTAAGGCATACAACTTGATGTTTTGATATACACAAATATTGTGAAATAAGTGCCACAGTTATGGTAATTAACATGTCCATTACCTCATGTAATTATCCTTTTCTTTTTTCTTTTCATGATAAGAACACTTATGATCTACCTTGTTAGAATATATCAAACAATATTGTTGACTATATTCACATTATTGTACATTTGATCTCGAGAAGGTATTCATTTTGCATAACTGAAACTTCGTCCCCTTTTCCATTCCTCCTTTCCCCTAGCCTCTGGAAATCACCATTTCACTCTCTGCTTCGAGCTTGATGATTTTAGATTCCATATACAATACAATCATTTAGTATTTGTGTTTCTGTGTCCAGTTTATTTTACTTAGCATAATGCCATCTAGATTTATTCATGCTACTGTATATGGAAGGATTTCCTTCTTTTTAAAGGCTGGATAACATTTTATTGTATATATTGATGCCCATTTTATTTATCCATTCATCTGTTGAAGGACACTTAGGGTTGTTTCTATATCTCGGCTAGTGTGAATAATACTGCAGTGAGCACGAGAATGCAGATAGGTATTTCTTTGAGATAATGATTTCATTTCCTTTGAAACATACTCAGATGTGGGATTGCTGGATCATAATGTAGTCCTATTTTTAACTGGAAAACAATTTTTAACATTTATTTTTTAGAGACAGATAGAGACAGAACACCAGCAGGGGAAGGGCAGAGAGAGAAGGAGACACAGAATCCGAAGCAGGTTCAGGCTCTGAGCAAGCTGTCGGTACAGAGCCAGACATGGGACTCGAACCCACGAACCGTGAGATCATGACCTGAGCTGAAGTTGGATGCTCAACTGACTGAGCCAGCCAGGTGCCCCTCTATTTTTAATTTTTTGAGGAATCTCTATAATGTTTTTTATAATTGGTGCAGTAATTTACATTGCCACCAACATTGTGCAAGGAGAGTTTCTTTCCCTCTTCTCTACATCCTGTCCAACACTTGCTATCTTTTGCCTTTTTGGTAATAATCATTAAAATGAGTGTGAAATGAAATCACATTGTGGTTTTAGTTGCATTTCCCTGATGATCTGTAATGTTGTGTACCTTTTGTATGTCTTTGGAGAAATGCCTATTCAGGTCCTTTATCCAGTTTTAATTGGGTTGTGTTTTTTGCCTTTGAGTTGTCTGAATTTCTTACACATTTTAGATATTACCCCCTTATCAGATATATGGTTTGCAGTTATTTTCTCCCATTCTTCAGGTTGTTTTTTGACTCTGTTGACTGCTTCTTTTGTTGTAGAGAATATTTTTAGTTTAATGAACCCTCACTTTGTCTCTTTTTGCTTTCATTGTCTGTGCTTTTGGTGTCATATCCAAGAAATCATTTCCCAGACCTATGTAAAGAGGTTTTCCTCTGTTTCCTTCTAGGAGTTTTAGGTTTTGTTTTGTTCTTTTTTTTTTTTTTTTTTAGTTTATTTATTTTTGAGACAGAGAGAGACAGAGCATGAGTGGGGGAGGGGCAGAGAGAGAGGGAGACACAGAATCCGAAACAGGCTCCAGGCTGAGCTGTCAGTACAGAGCCTGATGTGGGGCTCGAACCCACGAACCGTGAGATCTGACCTGAGCTGAAGTCGGACGCTCAACCGACTGAGCCACCCAGGCGCCTGGTTTTGTTTTGGTTTGTTTTTTTTTTGATATGTTTAAGTCTTAATCCATTTTTGGATAGATTTTGTATATGGAATAAAATAAAGGTCCAATTTCATGTGGATATCCAGCTTTCCAGCACCATTTATTGAGGAGACTATCATTTCTCCATTGTGTGTTCCACTGTCAAAGATCAGTAGACTGCAAGCATGTGAATTTAGTTTTGGAATCTCTATTCTGTTCCATTAGTCTGTGTATTTGTGTTTATGCTAGTACTATGCTCTTTTGATTACTGCAGTTTTGTAAGATATTTTGAAATTAGGAAGTGTGATGACTTCTCTTTGAATAATGGGGATTTGTAAATTTGCCGATTAACTTCCAAACATTTGGTGGTTTTCCTTTAAAATCAGCCTTTCAGTAAACTTGTATTTAATGTGTCCTTTGTAGTATCATTTGAAAAATTCCGTTTAGGCACCCTCCTGCACTGTTGGTGGGAATGTAAACGGTACAGCCCCTCTGGAAAACAGTGTGGAGGTTCCTCAGGAAACTAACAATAGAACTCCCCTATGACCCAGCAATAGCACTGCTAGGAATTTACCCAAGGGATACAGAAATGCTGATGCATAGGAGCATATGAACCACAAAGTTCAAAGCAGCACTCTAAAAAATAAAAAAAACATAGAAAGAGCCTAAGTATCCATCAAAAGAAAAATGGATCAAGAAGATGTGGTTTATCTATACCATGGAATACTACATGGCAATGAGAAACAATGAAATCTGGCCATGTGTAGCAACATGGATGGACCTTGAGGGTGTTATGCTGAGTGAAATAAGTCAGGCAGAGAAGGACAAATATCATATGTTTGCATGCATAGGAGGATTAAGAGGAACTTAACTGAGGAACAAGGGGGAGAAGAAGGGGGGAAATGGTGGGGGAAAGGGAGAGAGGCAAACCATGAGAGACTCTTGAATGCTGACAAAAACTGAGTACTGATGGATGTGGGGGGGGAGGGGGGATGGGCATGGAGGAGGGCACTTATGGGGATGAGCACTGGGTGTTATGTGGAAACTAATTTGACAATAAACTATTTGCAAAAAAAAAAAAAAGAGAGAGCACTGTCTTTTCTGTATGATCTAGCAAAAGAGCTACACAATGTTAGACAGTATAAAAAAAAAAGAAAAATTCCGTTTAACATTCTTTTTCTTTACATTGTATTTATTCCACTGACCCTTAATGCAGTTATAAAGCATATTTGGCTTTAAAATCTGTCATCTTGCTATTTGATTCTTGTTTGTCTTATGTGCTTTACTTCCTTTCTTTGTCTTTACTGAGTGTTTTATTACTGGCATATTTTTAATTTTTCCAGTTTTCTTCCATATTTGTCATTTAATTATACATTCTTTTATAATTCTTGAGTTGTTACCCTAGAAATTAAAGTATGTATCTTTTAGGGGTGCCTGGGTGGCTCAGTCTGTTAAGCATCCAACTTTGGTTCAGGTCATGATCTCGTGGTTTGTGGGCTTGAGCCCCACGTCGGGCTCTGTGCTGACAGCTCAGAGCCTGGAGCTTGCTTCGAATTCTGTCTTCCTCTCTCTCTGCCTCTCCTCTGCCCATGCTCTGTCTCTCAAATATGAATAATTTTTTTTTTAAAGTATGTATCTTTAATTTACTATAGTCTGCCTTAGGTTAAGGCTTTTCACATTTTCTGAAGAAAGCAAGAATCTTACAGTAGTTTAAATCTATTTCTCACCTCCTTGTCCTTTGAGCTAAGGTTTTCATATAATATATCCTTTATTTTGATTTATACAAGATAAAATCATTATTAACATTTTAAAGCATCAATATATTACATCAATCCACATATTTACAATTTCCTGTTTTTTCCATTCTTTTTTTCCATTTTGTATTTCCATCTGAGATCATGATCTTTCTGCCTGAAGAACTTCTTTTAATTTTTCTTTTACTGCCAGTCTTTTCCTTTAAATTTTTAAAAAAATATTTATTTTTGAGAGAGAGAGAGAGAGCATGACTGGGAAAGAGACAGAAAGAGACAGAGACACAGAATCCAAAGCAGGTTCCAGGCTCTGTGCTGTCAACCCAGAGCCTGATGCTGCACTTGAACTCATGAACCATGAGATCATGACCTGAGCCAAAGTCAGATGCTTAAGCAACTGAGCCATCCAAGTGCCCCACTGCTAGTCATTTTCTAATATGTTTTCTTAGATTATGTCTGGAAAACATCTTTGTTTTGTCTTAATTCTTGAAGGATATTTAGCTGGGTATAAAATTCTTAGATGGTGTGTCCTGTTAGCACTTT
Organism: Hyaena hyaena; assembly: GCF_003009895.1. Taxonomy (NCBI): domain Eukaryota; kingdom Metazoa; phylum Chordata; class Mammalia; order Carnivora; family Hyaenidae; genus Hyaena; species Hyaena hyaena. The sequence continues at coordinate 72,185 of NW_024082821.1, forward strand.
AAAACTGTCACTCATTATTTATTGAAAATTCGTCAATCATCTTATTTTTCTCCTTTGAAAGCAGTGTGTTTTCTTTCTCTGAAGATTTTCTCTTTCCATTTCGTTTTCAGCAGACTGATTGTAATGTATATGGGGTTTGTAGAGATGATTGAAAAATGTAGTTAGATGCATTTTGTCAGTCGTAAGGAATTATTTTTAATATTTCTTCTTTCTCATTATTTCTCTCATTTATTTCTGGGGCTATAAATTATGTATAATTAGAGGTTTTCACTATGCTTCTTTTGCTCTTTTCTGTGTTTTCTTTTTTCCCCCTTTTGTGCTTTTTCACTAATTCTGATTTTTAGTTTGTCGTCTATTCTTCTATGTCTGTTCTGTTGCTATTAGTCCTATATTTTCAGTTCTGAATTTTCGTTGTAGTGCTCTTAAGTTCTAGGATTTTCATTTGATTTTTTAATCTTTTAGAATCTCTGTGTTAAAATTCTTCATTCTTTATTTTCTCCTCTATTTGATTAACTCCATTAGTCATAGATTTTTTAAAATAAAGTTGTCTAATAATTTCAATATTTATTATTATTTTAAAAATTTAATGTTTATTTCTAAGAGAAAGAGCACGAGCAAGGGAGGGTCAAGGAGAAAGGGAGACACAGAATCCAAAGCAGGCTCTGGGCTCAGAACTCTCAGCACAGAGCCTGATGCAGGGCTTGAAACCATGAACTGTGAGATCATGACCTGAGCTGGAGTCAGATGCTTAACTGACTGAGTCACTCTGGTGTCCCTAACTTCAATAATTAAATGAACTTATGCATTTGTGCTTCCTTTATTTATTTTTCTTGGCTTTTGGCCATTTTTTATACACACATGCATACATATACATATATATATGTTTTTAGTAGACCTCTTAAATCTATATTGGATACTAGACATTACATTACATGTAAAAATTATAGGGGTTCTGGATAATGTTATTTCCTTTCAATGAGAGATACGTTGTATTCTGGAAGACCACATTGATCCTGGTAAAGGTTGGTTTCAAGCTTATTAGGGCTAATTTATTCTGATTTTGCTCTTACTTCTAGACCAAGGATCAGCAAATTCCTGTAAAGTACCAGATAGTAAATATTTTAGACTCTGTGGATTATACAATATTTACTACAACTACTCCATATTACTATTACAGCAGAAAAATAAACATAGATAATATGTAGGTGATTGAACTTGGCTATATTTCAATAAAACTTATTGACATTAAAATGTGAATTTCATATAACTTTCAGTGTTATGTAATAGTACTTTTTCTTTGCTTATTTTGAATCATGTAAAAACATGGAAAGAGCCTAAGTGTCCATCAACAGATGCATGGATCAAGAAGATGTGGTTTATCTATACCATGGAATACTACATGGCAATGGGAAAGAATGAAATCTGGCCACGTGTAGCAACATGGATGGACCTTGAGGGTGTTATGCTGAGCCAAATAAGTCAGGCAGAGAAGGACAAATACCATATGTTTGCACGTATAGGAGGATTAGGAGGAACTTAATGGAGGACCATGGGGGAGAAAAAGGGGGGAAATAGTGGGGGAGAGGGAGAGAGGCAAACCATGAAAGACTCTTGAATACTGAGAACAAACTGAGGACTGATGGGTGTGGTGGGGGAGGGGGGAGATGGGCATGGAGGAAGGCCCTTGTGGGGATGAGCATTGGGTGTTATATGGAAACCAACTTGACAATAAACTATTTGTAAAAAAAAATCTATAAGGCTAATACCTTGCCCAATAATTTGTACATAATAGGATTTAATAAATATTTGATGAATAATCAAAAAAATGTGGAAAACCATTCTTAGGTCTAAGAACATACAAAAATAGGTATCAGGTCCAGTCATGTTGACCTGCAGGTTGTAGTTTGCTGTTCCCCTGTAGTAGCATATGTCCCTTACTCCTAAAGGTGACCCTGTTCAGTTCATAACAGGAAGCCTGGGTGATCATTAAAGTCTCCATCTCAAAGGCTTGAATTCCAGCCTCTGTCTCCATGGCTGCAGTAACCTCTGCTCAGTGTTTAGCTTTCTATCTGTTGTTTTCTGATGGATTTCTTGGGATTTTATCCCGCACATATGGCACTTAATATTCAGCCAATGTTTGGAGGGATATGTGTAGTCAGATTTTAGGCTCATTTCTCTGTGATTCTCTCTTCTTTTGGATTTTATTCTTCTGGTCTTCCATGTTAAGCTCCATGCTCGAACATGCATCTCTTTAGTCTGATTGACTGCTGCTTTCTGCTTAGATAGTGTTCCCTCCTCTTTCATACACAGAAAATTAGAAAATGTCCTGAAGGGAGAATACCAGTTTGAATGTGAAGTTTATTAAGTATGTTTGAATGTGAACATCATTTTGTTCATTATTCAAAGAATGTAATTCCTCAAATGCTGCCTGCAGTTTAAAAATCCCTATTGTCTTTAAAAAGTTGCTGTATATATTGTGGTGAGCTTTTAGTCTTGTTTTCAACAAGAGGGATCGTCATGTTGAGCAGATGTCTGTATAGGCTTTTTAAATTGCTATGTAGCAAAAATTTTCAATATAGCTTTTAGGTTTCATGATAAGCCTGGGAAGATCATTGTCACTATTATATTATAAATATATCATCCCATGCTTTTTTCATTAGTATTTTGATTTCAAGTTTTATATTTAAATCAATTTTTACATTTAAGTCATTGATTAATCTAAAATTCATTTTGAAATTCATTTTGACAAAAGATATGAAATAGGATTTCAGTCTTTTCTCAAATGACTAGCCAGTTTTCTCAACACTGATTATCGATTTTAAATGGTGTACCTGTAATATATTAAACTCCTAATTGTATAGGGGTATATTTTAAGATTTTCTACTATGTGTCTCTGATGTGCCTGTCTATTTAAGGCCCAAGATAATTGTATATTCGAATATATTTTATTACAAGGGAGACTATTCTCCTGTTAACCTTCTTTTTCAGAAATGTCCTAAGCTTGCTTTCATGCATAGTTTTCCAGATGACCTTTAGAACTGGTTGGTCAATTAGGGAAAAAAAAAAAAGGTAGGACATCAAAAGCACAGGAAGTGAAAGAAATAATAGGTAAGTTGGGCTTTCGCAAAATTAAAAACTTTTGTATGTGAACGGACACTATCAATAGAGTGAAAAGGCAACCTATAAAGTGGGAGAAAATAATTGCAATTAATATATTTGATAATACTGATATGCAGAATATAAAAAGAACTCCTACAATCCAATAACAACAACAAAAACAATTTGATTTAAAAATGAGCAAAAGTCTCTAACAGACTTTTCTCTAAAGGAAATATGCAAATAGTCAATATGCACATGAAAAGATGCTTAAAATCACGAATTGAAGGGAAAGGCAAATGTAAATTACAGTAAGATATCACTTTATATCCATCAGGGTAGCTATTATTAAAAATGAGAGAATGACAAGTGTTAACAGGGTTGTGGAGAAATTGGAAACCTTGTGCAATTCTTTTGGGAAGATAAAGTGATGCATCTATTGGGAAATGCTCTGATGATTCCTCAAAAATTAAATTGATTAATTTGGAATTAATGGAAATAGCATATGATCTAGCAATTCAATTTTTGGGCATATACCCCAAAGAATTGAAAGCAGAAGTTCAAACATATTTATACATCATCATTTATTAGCAACATTATTCATAATAGCCACAGGTGGAAACAGCCCAAATGTCCACTGATGGATGGATAAACCAAATTTTGTATTTACATTCAATGGAATATTACTCAGCCTTAAAAAGGAAGGAAATTCTGACATATGCCACAACATAGATGACCATTGAAGATATCATGCAATGTGAAATACACCTGTGACAAAAAGACACATATTGAATGATTCTACTTAAATGAGGTAACTAGAATAGTCAAATTCATAAAGAAAGTAGAATGGTGGTCGTCAGGGCTGGAGGGTGGGAAGAATGGAGAATTAGTATTTAAGGGGTAGAGTATTTCAGTGTGAGAAAACTAAATGTGATGGCTACGCAGGAATGCTAGTGTACTTAATGCTGTTGAACTGTACGCATAAATATGCTTCATATGGTGAATTTTATGTTCTAGATATTTGACCACAATAAAAACATTTCTTAGGAAGATATAAAGAAGGGGGACCTATTTTTAGTTTTATTGTATTTTTAAAAATTGACAATTTTTAATACTATGTCTTGCTAAGAATAAGATGTATCCTTCTATTATTTATTTTTTTATGTTTCTCAGTAGCATGCTTTTTCTTCATATAGGCTCTGAACACTTCTTGTCTGTCTTAGTTTTCTGTTTGTTTTTCTTGTTATACTTTTTTTTTTCTCATAAGTAGGCTCTATACTCAGCATGAAGTCCAACACAGGGCTTGAACTCATGATTCTGAGATCATGACCTGTATTGAGATCAAGATTCGGTTGCTTAACTGATTGAGCCACCCAGGTGCCCCAGCTTTTTGTATCATGCTTTTTCTTTTAAGTGTATTTATTTATTTAGAGAGAGCACATGCATGCACATGTGAGTGAGAGGGGGAAGGGCAGAGAGTGAGGGAGAGAGAGAATCCCAAGGAAGCTCCTCAGTGTTAGTGCAGAGTCCAGCACATGGCTTGAACTCACAAACCATGAGATCATGATCTGAGCAGAAATTAATGCTTAACCAACTGAGCTACCCAGGCTCCCCTTCTTGTTATACTTTTGGATTTGAACTCTTTACCAGTGTTTACCTGGCTCTTATTTAATATAATGTTCAGGTGGGTGGGGGGATTTCTAGTTATAAAATAAAGTAAGTCATGAAGAAGAAAGGTACAGTATAGACAATCTAATCAATAAGATTGTAAAAACATTGTATAGTGACAGATGGTGATTACAATTCTGTGGTGAGCAGTCAGGAATGTATAGAATTGTTGAATCATTATGTTGTACATCTGAAATTAATATAATACTATATGTTGATTATATTTCAATTAAAGAAGATAATCACACAAAAATAGTCTTCGATTATATTATTTTTACCCAGGTATCTTGTTTTCCTCCCATAGTTGTCTCTAATACTGTGTTAATTATTTCAAATACGTTTTTACTGAGCACTTTATTCGAATGTAGAAAAACATTAGAATATTCTTGAGCTCAAGAAACTTACCTTCTAACTGGGAAATAAAAAAACATAGATATTTATTTTTTTAAACCTAGATGATAGCCTATATTCTAGACTTTTATTTTGTGAGGAAAATAAACCTTATGAAATCAAGTCATGTTCTTACCTCACTAGACTAATACAACCTCTAAAATGGTGTGCTAATATTTATGTGGTAGTTTCTATTTTACATCACATTTTATTGCAATGGTAGCAGAAAAAAAAAATAAATGCAGGAAATCATTTGTTTAAAATATGGTCCCACAAGTCTCCTGGGAGGATCTTGGTGGTAACAATGATCTGAGTAGTGTCTGTTAGGTAGAGGCTACAGATCCCTTTCCAGCTCTGTCCTTGACCAGCTTGAGTGTGAGGCTATGATACACAGACAGTCTTATAGTCTTCCTCATTTCAGGTCTAGTGTATATTGTTCTCAAGTATACACCTCAATCACATCAGAAACTTGTGAAAGCCTTTTTCTGTACACAGCAAAGAGTTTCTGACTCAGATCTGTGTGGATCTCAAATATCTGTATTTTAAATTCTTCTGATGCAGGTATAAATGATATTGCCCTAACAATCATATATTTGAGTAACAAATTCAGTTGCCAACCCTAAACTACATTTTACTAAGATTGGTAGGCATTGTAAGATTTTTCTTTTTTTTTTCTTTTTTCTTTTCTTTTCTTTTCTTTTCTTTTCTTTTCTTTTCTTTTCTTTTCTTTTCTTTTCTCTTCTCTTCTCTTCTCTTCTCTTCTCTTCTTTTTGAGAGAGAGAGCTTGAGCAAGGGTAAAAAGCAGAGGGAGAGAGAATCTTAAGCAGGCTCCACACTCAGCACAGAGCCCTTCATGGGGCTCTATCCTACCACCCAGGGATCATGACCTGAGCTGAAATCAAGAGTTGGATCCTCAACCAGCTGAGCTATCCAGGAGCCCCAAGGTTTTCCCTTTTAAATGTCCAATTTCATGTTCCAATCCCTTGAATAATCACGACTCCCACTGTATTGGACCCTATCTGATGGCAGTGCACATACTAACTCCTACCCTTTTTCAGTATGGCCTCATTTTTCTGCCTGCATTCTTTCTTGGCCTTTCTTCAGTCTCTCTCTATTGTGCCCAGTGCACCTGGTTTTGCATGATTTTAACAGCCTTTCCAGAAATTTCCAGCTGCCCTGGCACATAGCATTACCACCTCTGCCATTTCAGCTAGGTTAAAGCTTCAGAAACCCTATTAACCTTCTGAGTCCTATCATTTAGCCCTCCAGATACCACTGTATTCAATTGCTCTTCACTTCAAACCTGTATACTCTAAATCTCAAGGAATCTACTGGTATATTACTGCAGATGCTACCATGTGTAATTATACTTCACTTTCAGATCTATTTAATCTACATTTCAGATAACCCATTGTTACAATACTCTTTCCCCAGTTTATTTTTAGAAATCCATTAATTAGTTAAATTAAACATTTTTTCCCCAAATAACATCCCTCCTCTTGTCACTCTAGTGGTTATATGTTGATAAAATTGAGATACCACACTGTAATTTTGGTTGCTCGGTGTATTTATAAAAATTGCATGTCATCTGTACATTGTCCATTAACATATTACTAACCTTTAGTTTCTGTACACATTGTAATGACAAGTTCATATGGAATTGACTGATCCTTGTAACATTCCACGTGACCACCAACTGTATTCATGGCGAAATCTGCATCAGCTCTTCTGCTCAGTTCCCCTGGGCTTTGAGTAGTGTTGCTCAGCCAGTGCCAGCCTGGAGCTTTCTCTGACCACTTTTCCTCTTTCCATGTATTCCTAACTCACCCAGCTCACCTCCCTTTCTCACTCTCTTTACAATGAGGGAATAGCTGCCATTCTTTAAAACAAATTTTTTAAATGTTTATTTATTTTATTAGAGAATTAGACAGAGTGTGAGTGGGGGAAGGGCAGAGAGAAAGGGAGACACAGAATTTGAAACAGGCTCCAGGCTCTGAGCTGTCAGCACAGACCTGATGCAGGGCTCAAACTCGCAACTGTGAGGTCATGACCTGAGCTAAAGTTGGACACTCAACTGACTGAGTCATCTAGCTATTTAAGAATAGCTGACATCCTTAAAGCAGTCTTAATGTTGGGGCTGGGAGACTTGAAAATTATGGATGTCAGCATGATGAATAATAAGGATATTTGGGAAGAAAGCAATTAATTGTCACCACTGTGTATTATCTCACTTTTTAAGCTTCAAATCAGTTTTTTATGAATAAGGAGGTTAAGGCTCCCCTGTCACACAGCTTCAAAATGTGAGGACTGCCACTTTTCACAATCCTCTATGCATCACACGGAAACTGTGTTTTTTCTAAAGGAGCCCTGGGAAATCTTAGCCTCTTCACTGGTTTTTAATAAATGAACATGTACACAGGAAACAGTGGTACACTGACCAATTGTAACCAGAGAATGCCCATCAGTACTCCAACTCCTTCCCTATGACTGATTGGAGTTTTCAGTAGGCGGTTTAAATGCCTTCATCTTCTCCATAGAGTTGGCAACCTGTATAGTTTCCCTCTTTACTAATATTTGCAAATCAGTATTACATATACCATAGATAGAAAAAAGGTTAGGACCTGTCATACTGTCTCTAGTTTTCCGGTCTCTGTCCTGCATCCTCAAACCAAAGGCAATATTAAGAAATAGTACAGGTTCTTAGTGCAGGACATCTCACCCTCAGCATTATTGATAATTTGGGCTGGATAGTGCTTTGTTGTGATTAACTATCCTGTGCATTGTAGAATGTTTTTAGCAGCACCCCTGACCTCTACCCAATAGATCCCAATAACACCCTCCTTGCCAGTGTGATAACCAAAAATGTCACCAGACATTGCCAAGTGTCTCCTGGGATATGAAATTTTCCCTGGTTGAGGCCACCGCCTTAGAGAAAGTGAAATTTAAGTGATATGATTCCCATTATTGCTTCTTTTATAAAAGGATTTATGTGTTTTAATCTTTGATATTTTTAAAAGATAATTTACGTGACTAGGGAATTAGCAAGAGTTCAATCTTGGTCTAAAAGTTAACATAGCAAGGCAGTAATTTCTTCTCAAAGGAATAGAAGTGCTAATACTAAAGAAGGTGCTCCATATAAATGAACTTTCATTCAAATTTATGACTGCGGAGGGCCTAGCCTAGGTTACCAGCATTCAGGGTTAATCTGCCATCAGTAACAAAGTAAACTAGGATGTTCAGATTATAATTTAGCTCACGTAGAAAGACAACATAAGGCATTTCTCTAAAACAAAGCTGTTTTCTTTACTGAGATCTAATTTTTAAAGCTTATGTTTGGTACTCCTCTGATAACATGTCTCACACACCGTCTGATAAAAGAATGCTAGTTCATAGAAAAGCATGGGTGCGTGTGGGTAGGTGGTGTAAGGTACATTATAAGCTTTTTTTTTCCTGTTCCTAAAGTATGTTCTTTATAGTATTAGGACTAAAGTGTGTTTAGCAGGTGTGCAAGAAATGTAAGAAATGCAGATTGTAAGAAACACAGAATCTCAGGTCTCACCCTTGACCTACTAGATCAGATTATGAATTTTAACACCATATTCAGGTAATTCTTTTACAAATTAAAGCTTGCCCCCAAACACTAGTTCCTCAGATTACTCAAAGATACATTCTGGGAAAGGATTTTATAAAAAATAAGTTTTGGGAAGAGTGGGTTTGGTATTGATACACAGGTTCTTCTACAACAGCACCTTTCAACGAATATCCATGTTTACATTCTGAGTTTCCAATTGGGAAGTGGTGGGAGAAGTTAAGCAGTGTTTTCTAAACTTGTTTGATAATGGGACTTTTTTTTTTTTCCCATAGATATCGCTTTGGAAAATGTTCCTGTAGTTACATAGTACAGGCATTTACCTCATAACTAAATGGCAACTATATCTTAAGTAAATAAATTAATCAACTAGCTAATTATGGTTAATGATAATTGATAATATGTTGAGCAGCAGGAAAAGACAAACTTTGTAGAGAAGAAAAAAGTAATCATCACCATCATCATAAAACAGAAAATAATAAAACATAATCCTTTAGATTACTACTTAAATTTAAAAACTATTAACAAAATAAAACAATAATAAGAAATAATATGGATGATAGCATTTAGCATATAGTTTTTTTAGAAGGAAACTTTCTGAATTCAGTTTCAAAATATTTTTGCATATAGTTCTTACCGTTTATGAAATTTTGAGTATTAGAAAGATCTAGACAAAATTAACAATTTAAAATAATATATTTTTAAATAAAAATCACTTTATCAAGGTACGAGTGACATGCAAAACTACATATTTGGTATTCATTGATGAAGGAGTGTGGGGCAAACTGAGGGCAAAATACAGGCTGCCCTCTTCCCCCTCAGGTGGAATATGTGTAATATTCCTCAGACACTCCTGGCTAGTCAAGAACAAAAGGGAAAGGGGTTTAATGCTTGCCAGGGTAATGTGGGAAACTAAGGCAAATGAAAAATTAAATTCCCTTACTGCTTACAACCCACTGACAAGTCTTTGAAACCACAGAGTGACCTCCCTTTAGGGGCTCAGCTGCCTCAAGGACGACACTTTGCTGGGGACAAAAGAGAACCTTAGCTTAACATTATCCCAGCCTCGAGGATTCTGTAAATTTACTTCCTTTATCTCAACTGCCCCAAGATATATGCTGGCAGTGATGCTGCAAGCTTATGGTCGCCCCATATACATCTGAAGAGTCTCATGCCTTAAGGTTTATTAAACAGTAATAAATGGCGCTGTCTTAGCAACAACTAGCCCCTCGATGTCTTGGAAACCTCCCAAACAAAACACCATAGAGTACTTTATCCCTGACCCCCTCCCAACCTGAGAGTATACAATGAGTTGGTCAAGACCCCAGTGCAGCTCTTTCTGCCCATACACCTATCCCCATGCTTTAATAAAGTCAACTTTTACACCAAAGTCATCTTCAAAAATTCTTTCTTGGCTGTCAGCTCTGGACCCCTTCACTGTCACCCCAAATCTTCAATATATGTGACTTGATGAGTTTGGAGATAAGTACACCCATGAGGCCATCAAAACAATCTATGCTATAAACATATTCATCACCTCCAAAAGTTTCCTCCTGTCTGCTTTCTTGAAAAAATACATATGTTTGAGGGGGGGCAAGATGGCGGAGCTCTGTACTTGCACTCGCGCCCATACATCACACAGAAAAGATCTGAAGCCATTGGAAACCTTACAAAACCTGAGAGATTGGGAGAAAAAGGACGCAGAATCCACTGAGAGAGCCTTCTAACGTGAGAGCGAACCGGGGAAGATAAAATCGGGCCGGGATCGGAGACTCCAGGGTGGGAGGCGATCCCCCTCTACCCTCTACGGGGAGTGAGAGGGGAAAAGGAGAGAGTCCGAAACAGGAAAACCTCCCCTGCGGGGAGGGGGGGGGGGACCTCCGCTCGGTGCATAGAAAGACCGTACTTGCCAAATACCTGCACACCAGGTCCCTCACGCAAACTGGTCCTGGGGGGAGCTGAGCACACAAACTGCTTCTTTGTGCTGGTTCCTGGAGGCAGGACTTCAGAGTGGAGGCGCACCTGCCGCCATTGTAGATCCCGGGCGGCTGGGGCCCCTGAAAGAGCCGCGCGGACACCGGGCGTCCACGCTCCTGGCTGGCTGGGACTCCAGAGGGAAGGCAAAGAACTAAAAACTGGGAAATTAGCCTGTGAGTTCGTGCTTCGGGTGACGAGCCATAGAGGGACCCGGTTTTCCTCACTCCAGCGGGCTCGGGCTCAGAGCACCCTGCAGGCAAGCCCCCGCCCATGTGCGCCAGCCCGACCCAGAGAAGGAAGCAGCGATTCTGACTCCGCCCCCAGAGCTCCGCAGGGGGCCTGGAATTGCCCGAGGGGGCTGCCTGGGAAGCTGTGTCTAAGGCAACTTCAGCGGGGCGCGCGGACTGGGATTTGGAGA